>NW_006441953.1:30663184-30676657 GCF_000325575.1 Pteropus alecto | reverse complement strand
CCCGCGGCGGGAAAGCCGACCGGTCAGGGCCGGGCCGAGGGCCCGGAGCGCGACCTTCACGACCACGGAGCCCTTCCCCGCCTTCCTGTTCCTTCCTTCCTCCTCCCTCCCTTCCTGTACTTACTGAGCACCTGCTCTGGGCCAGCCACGTTCCAGGCACAGGGAACAGGGGGACGACAGCAGAGGTGCCGGGTCCCGGAGCTGACAGTCTGATAAGGCAGACCACACCCGAGTGGACACGGTCATGGACAGAATAACTCCAGAGAGCCGGGCCTCCGACACAGTGTGAGTGGGGGGCGTTCTGTAAGGGCCCCTGAAGAGCTGACTGGGAGACAGGACCTAGTGCCATGAAGACCCAGGAGGGGCCCTTCCAGGCAGTAGAGGGCGCTGCAAAGGCCCTGAGGCGGCCCCAGCGGAACCCACTCCTGGCGGCCACTCTCGCGGCTCAGGCTTCAGGACTTGCACACAGTGGCTTTATGTCCCAACTCCAGGGACCCAGAACATAGGGACTGATGCCTGGGCAGAGGGAGCATCCAGAAGGAGAGGGTGGGGGTTAAGATCCCATCCAGCACCGAGCCGGGGGGCCACAGTGAGGAGTGGGGAAAACCCCGCCAAGGTCATGGGCTCCTTCAGACAGGTTTCAGGACTTCACTGAGCACCCAGCCTATGCTCCGTATCGGCCTCAGAGGACAAGCCAGGGGCGGGACCCTCCCTGAGGCAGCTTCACTTCCTCTGCCGGCCCAGGGGCCACTCTGCCTCCATCCTCCCCCAGAGTCCCCTGCGTCCTTGTCACACCTGCCTCCCACTGAGTCTCTTTGCTCCAGAGGGAGCTAGAGAGCCTCATGGGGCAGAGAGCACGGCCTCGAACATTTGGGAAAGACAGAGTGGGGGTTCCCTCTGGCCCCCAAAGAACTGAAGCACCTGGGCCCTCTCTGCTACTGCTTGTTCATCTGCCTCTCCCACCCCCACCCCCGTCAACGGAAGTCATATCCAGTAAGGGTTACCAGGGCTTGCACTGTGCCCAGCGCTGGGGTGGGGGGCGGGGTGAGGGAGGTCTGGCTGGATGTGCGAAAGGGTCTCCTCCCTTGGAAGGCACCCTCGCCCCCTCCAGGGTGTAAATTCCCAAGGGGGAGCCAGCAGCGGAGGTGACACCTGGCCCAGCACAGGGAGCAGAGAAGGGGAAGGGGTCATCGCAGGGCTGAAGGGAGGGCAGGCAGCAAAGCGGGGAGCTAGCGAGAGGCTGAGGAAGGAGCGGCCACTGCAGACGCTGGTGTGGCCGGGAGCGCGCCCAGCAGGCAGTCCGCGGTGGTCTGCCCCGGCCAGACCCACTCACCGCGGCCTCTCCAGCCCGGCCGACGTCCTGTCCCGACTGGAAAGGCTCTGAGCCTCCTCTCCCGGTGTTTGGTTTGGTTTCAATAAAGGAAGGCCGCTAAGTACTGTCCTCAAGAAAATGTAGCAGTGACAAATTACTGAGCAACTACTATGTGCTGCGCACTCTTCTAGGGTCGGGTAAGTCCTGGAAAAGACGGGGCCTCTGCTCCTGAGGGCGTGAGGTTGCAGGTTATCATACTTAACTCTTAATGACCAGGCTGTGGGGTAGCTACGACTGTCCCCATTTTATTCAGAGAGGTGACTGCCCAAGGTTATCGGCAAGGCATCTCAGAGGCTAGACTCCAGCCAGGCTTTATGGTCCCAAGGTGGCACTTAGCTACCCCTCCCCCTCCATCACTTGTCACCTGTGCGCAGGGCTCAGCCAAGCAGGGGGGAGGTATGGGCACATCACCACCGCCATCCCAGGCGCGCACTGAGGCCCCATCACCAGGGACTGGGTTAAGGTCCACACGAATCCCGGGGCGAGAGCAGACCTGGAATGCTGGTGGCGCCACCTCGCGGATGCTCCCCCCCCCAACGGTCACTGCCTCCGTGAGGCGTTCGGAAAAGCAGGGCTGGTCCCTCCTCTGAACGCAAAGCTCAGAGACGTGGTCCCCAGATCACAGCTCACACCAGTTCCATGTGCTCATGAGACACTTCTGTCCCCGAGTGGGGGGACAGCTCCTGAGGCAAGGTCGCTTCAGAGAGCAGCGAGTACTGGGAGACCAGCAGCCGTCGGGTGGGGGCAAGGCCGTGACGAGGGGGCAGGAAGCTCGGAGAGCTGAGAGCTGAGCGCGAACGGTGAGGGGCGGCCATGGCCTGGCGGAAAAGCCAGCCCCGCGGACCGGACGGAGGAGCCGTGGGCCACCAGGCCAGCCAGGGAAGGGGGAGGGGAAGTGCTTGACTTATATTCCCAGTCGTTGGAAGGTTCTAGGCAGCGGAATGAGACGAGTGGCATTTTTACAGCCATCACTGGCCACAGTGAGGACACATGCAGGAGGCCACCCAGGAAGTAACCGTCCAGGTCCAGACAGGCAGCGGTGAAGGAGGGGAGCCCCCCGCCCCACGCTCACCCTCCTCAGTGACCAAAGTCCAGGACTCGGGGGGCTCAGGTGCAAAAGAGAGACGCGGGGAGTGCCGGAAGCAGGGGGCTGGCCGCGTCGGCGGCGCGCCCGCATCCTTGATGGAGAGAAGTGTCTGGGACCACAGAGGCAGTGTCTGTGGTGCCAGTGAGGTAGCCCGCGGCTCGGCAGGCGTCAGGGTGAGGCCACTGCAGGCCCCGCGAGGCCAGGCCACGCGGGACACCAAGGTGTGGCATCGGCGCTCAGGGTGCGCTGGGTTAGCACTAGACCCCGTCCGGGTTTATAACATCTGACCACTCACTACACTGAGGTCCCAAGACGGGGAAACCAGCCCAGCCACCCGCCCTTGTGGCCTCCTCGTCCCCACCGCACAGGAGGCACTGGACTGCTCCCAGATCCCAGAGGTCACAGCGTGGCGGGGGAGGCGTGCAGGTAGAGACAGTGACACCGGGAAGCAGGTGCTCTGAGGGAGGAGCCTGGGGCCCTAAGGAACCGGGGCTGCAGGACAGACTGCTCAGAGGCGCCGTCCTCCACCGAGCTCCCAGGTGACAGCAGCGGCAATCACGGAGATCAGCATGGGTGGGTGCCTGCTCGGGCCCGGGCTCTGTTCTTGGCCCTCACAGTGCCATAGAGGGTAGGTGCTGTCCCCCAATTTAAGGACGGAGAAGGTGACATCACACAGGGGTTCAGGAATTTACCCACAGGATCCAAAGGCCCACATCCCACACACCAGCTGGGTGTCCTAAGCAAGACACTCCACCTCTCTGTGTCCTAAATTGTTCCACCTGTAAAGGGAACCGCGCTGCCCCAACTCGGCCGTGGACCAGCGGCACCAGCACTCGTGGGAACCGGTTAGGACGCCGACTCTTGGGCCCGCCCAGGCCTACCAGGCCCAGGCCCTCTGGATTGGGGCTCTGGGATCTGTGTTTAATATGCCCTCCTGGTGGTTCTGTCACGCGCCCCTCACCCCCCAAGTTCAGGAACCACAGCACTGACCTAATGGGTCTAGGCCGGATGCACATTAGAAGCACGTGGAAAACTTTAGAAAAACACCAACGTCCAGGCCCCACCTCTGCCCTCGCGATTCGAACGCACAGCCAGCCATGAGCCCCTGCCCTCGGGCGCAGCTTCTTGTAAGGATTCCCGAGAGGATGGATGCCAAGCGTCTGGCATAGGGCCAGACCCCGATCGATGGTGCCTTCCTGAGACGTAAGGGGGGTCCCTTTGAACCCCAGTCCAAACCTTTCGGCATCAAGATCCAGACTTGCCTCCCATCCCCCAACAACACTCCTGATCAAAAAAGAAGAAGCGCCTGCCTCTCAACTTGACCCAGATGGCTGGTGCACCGACGGTCTCAGGCTCTTGAAGTGATTGGCGGACTCTGGTGGCTACACCTTCGTTCCTCTTCCTAAGTGTGACAAAGCCCAACCTGTGCGGCTCGCCTAGTGGGCCCACTTCAGAGACAGCCAACGAGAACATGAATGGTCCTCTTGGGGACCCTGAGGGGACTCAGCAGGAGGGAGACTGAGGGGACGTGCTCCTGGGGTGCGGACTCCACAGAGGGGAGCCCTGGCCACAGCCTCGGCCGCCCAGGCCTCCAGCAAGACAGGAGCTTGTTCCTGCTCGGTGCTGGAGGGTTGAGGTGGCCTGCAGAGAAGTCTCCTAATGACATGTGGCAAATGACAGGGGTCAGAGGAGCCAGCTTTGAGGGGAAGGGTCAAGCTCTACAACCCCGTTATCAGGTCGTCAAGGGAAACAGCAAGGCCATGGGGACACTGGCCAGGACATTAACCCAGGCCAATACCAAAAGTCTCATATGGGGACAGAAGGGAAATGTGACCAGACAGAGAAGGACAGAAAGGCCCCACAGTGAGACGGACGGTGGGCTGGCGGCTCCCATCTGAAGCGAGGGAGCCGGGGAGGGAGGTGTGGAGGGAGGTGTGGGTGCTCTGCGGTTGGGGGGCTTGATGGAGGCAGGGATTTCTAACCCCTGGAGCACCACCGCTGTGGGCAGCTGAACCCCTGACGTGCGAGAGGCCGGCCAAGCGGGAGCCCCCCATTGGACAGAGACTGCGATGACACTCGACCGTGCCCCAGCTACCTGGGCTCTGCTTACTCGCAGACACTGCGCAGCGAACGCATTCGTCAGGTGTGTACTGAGCACCTACTATGCGCCTGGCACAGTTCTAGACCCTGGGGAAGCCATCATCATCTCCTTTTCAGAGAAGAAACCAAAGCACAGCACGAAAAGGCAGAGTGCTCACCCAAGTCCCCATAAGCAGCAGGGATGGTGGGGGGCCGTGACCCCAGCACCTGGATGAAGAACCGGTGCTTCCCCATGCCCCGAGCCCCATCGCTCCCCACCTCTCTGGGTACACACGCAAAACGCTGTGGAGACAGAGAGTGGGGCGGCGACAGCTCTGGCCCACGCTGCAGGGGTGGGAGTGATTCCCTCCGCCCCTTTCCTACTGGGTTGGAGTGAGGCTCAGTCAGCCCCAGCTCCTCAGAGTTTTACGGCACGGTCACCTCCTGACGGGCCCCAGGGAGGCCTGGGAAAGCGGCCCGTAGGCCCAGGGACCCCCCATCGGACTGTCTGGGGCCAGAGCGGGCAGGGCAGGAGGAGGAGGCCCGGGCTCTGCAGGGGCGCACCACCACCAGAAACTGTGTTTGGGGTTTCCTGAGCTCCCGGGGAAGGGAGCAGAGGCCAGGAGTCTTATCATGAAAGCCAAGTGTATGAGCCTGACCTGCACCGGGAGCCCAGTAAATGCCTGAGAGGGCAGGGGTAGAAGGAAGGAGACGAGATGGGGGAATGGGGGGGCCTCCAGCCAGCCTCAGGGGGCCAGGCTTCTCATCTCCCCTCGTGGCAAAGGCAAGTCCCTCCACCCCACCCTACCCCAGGCACCACACACGGGGTTCACTGGAACTTGGGAGGGAGCGGGCCTATTGATCGCCTCCCTTCTGCCAAGTGCTTTGGTGCCTAGTTATCTGATTTCACAAACGAGGAATCTGGGGCCCAGAGAGGCTAAGTGAGCAGCCTTGGGTCACACAGCTGGCAATAAAGCTTCAAGAGTGGTTGAGAGGAAGTCAACACCACCCACCTCAGGGGTGGCTGTTCTATACTTGACAGCACCCAACACAGACGGTGTGTAATCAGCGTTTTGGGGGGACGCAAGCCCGGTGGTGGTCAAGAGCAAGGCTGGAGCCTGAATGCCGTCCTGGCCCCACGGGTCCCTGGGTAAGCCACTAATGTCTGTGCCTCAGCCCCCATATGTTCAGTGAGCATGGTCACGGCACCTGAGTCACAGGCTGTCGTGCAGAGAATGGAATGTGTGCCAATGCTCGGGAGAGCGAGCACCTGGAGGCCAGTGATGGTGGCTGCGGAGAGAAGGCCCTCACGGGGGACAGCGAGAGAAGCAGCCCAGCAAGTCCCGTCTGCGTCACACACCCCTCATCTGTGTGACAGGTGGCGGTCCCTGACAGTCCATGCTGAAATCTTCAGTTGGGTCCCCCAAACGCCCCAGCTGGGATACAGTGCGGACTCGCCCGTAAGACTAGCATTTCCTGAGGCCGGGGGCTGGGCGGCAAGCCCTGCGGACGGTAGGTGGGCAGGCGGCCTCACCGGGAGCCGCCGGCCTCTGCCAGCGAGCACGCCGCCCCGGTCCAGCCCTCTGCCCTTCCAGCTGCTCGGCCTGGCCTCACGCTCGCTGTGTGCTCGGGTCTCAGAGTCCCCGTCTGCAGAGTGCGGACTACATCAGGGCTTCACAGAACACGAGCCCTGTGGGGTGCCCTCCAGAAAGGTGTCCGTGGCTTAGGAGATGCCACCGATGCCATCGCCCCTCTGGGGGAGTCGCACGACACTCACATATTAAGGACTGAAAAGTTCTGCAATTTAAAAATCTGTTTGCGAGTAATTCAGTTTTCCCCCGACTTCTTGGACCCTGTGGTTCGTTACTCCTGCTCGCAGTGTTAACTCCCTAGAGAACACGGGCCATCGTGGGAACGTGCGCTGAGTGCAGTGGGGGAGAGAGAGGGAATAATGTCCTGTGCTGGAGGTGCTGGCGTCCGAGGAGGACGCTGAGCAAGTCGAATGATGAGCGGGACCCGGTGGAAGGTAAACAGAGAGCAGCACGTGCCCGGGCCCAGGGGCCACGTGGGGGTGGCAACGGCCCTGACCACACGGGACAGACTGGCTCTGAGGCTGGAGGAGAAAGCAGGTCAAAGCTACCGGTTCGACCCTTCTTCTGAGGTCAAGAAGAACCTTCTAGAGTTTTTAAGAAAAGGAACGACATGATCAGATTTGTGTTTCAAAAAGTTAAATTCTGGCAGCTTCTGAACCCTGGAGCTTGGAAGAGACAGGGAGACCGGTAGAGGGGCCGGGGGGGCCCTTGACGTTGGTCCAGGTGAGTGATGGCCAGTTATGAACGACAGCAGGAGGGGTTCAGTAGAGGAAAGAGAGGTTGGCCCCCTGAACCTCTCACTGAGCAAGGTGAGAAAAAGCGGGGAGTCAAAAGGCTCTGGGGCATTTGGGGGAACGATGAGGCCACTTCCTTTGTTTGAATTGGAAGGAGAAGGTGGCTGTTCAGCTCCAGACATATTGCCTCTGAAGCATCTGCGGACGCCCTGGAAGCATTTCTCAGGGCTGGCCAGGCTGGGCTGCAGTAATGAGTGAACCCCAAACCTCAGTGGGGTAACCCAGGAAAGCTGCGTTTCACTCATTCACAAAGTGTGATGCAGGTCAGGTGCCTCCACCGTGTGGCTCTGCCGTCTGAAACACGGCCTCCAAGGGCACGGAGAAGACAGCCTGAGAACCACCCAGGATGCTGTGTGGGGTCGGACCTGGAAGGCACGCCATCTCTCATATCCCATTGGCTAGAGCCTACGTTCATGGCCTCAACCTACGGGCAAGGGAGGCTGGCAAGTGTCGCAGCACATGGGCATTTGGCGAGCCCCGCCTGTCACTGTCGCGCTGGCAGGGAAGCTCCAGAGGCCTTCGGAACTGGTGACTAGAAGAATATCTGGGCTTGAGACATAGATCTGCACGTGACTGTTAAATGAGATCGCCCGGAAAAGAAAACAGGACGAGATAAAACGGGTAACGCCATAAACTACTCTGAGGTGGTATTTAGGGATTCCCACAGGATGACTCAAGATTTAGTCCAAATCTCTTGTTTCCAAATATCCGATTATTTGTTGTCATGTAGACAAGGCATCCAGACTTCTTCCTGATTTTTCAGTTTCCATATGGTTCCTTGGCACCGCACCGGCAGCCAGAAGCAGCTGGCCAGTGCTAAAGCCCCGTGCTGCTCCACGCCGGTCTCTGTGTAAGGCCAAGGGCTCACGATGGTAGAGCTGTCTGGAGGAGGGGTCTTCAAAGGCTTCAGTCTTAACAAACATTTTGAAAGACAACTCACAGTATTCTTGCCTTTAAGACTCATTTCAGAAATCAAAATTTCTACTACTGAACTCTTAAGCATTGATTTTTTTATTTAATTGCTTTAGACGCTTAAAAATGTTTTCAAAAATAAAATTTGTTACAAATAAAATTTTGGTAGAAAATCATGGTTTGAGGGACTTCAGCTTAGAGGTGAATTAAAACTCACCGTTTTCCCTGGAAAGGGTTACTGCCTTAATCCAGACTAACAGAGAAGCTTGGGTAGTTCTTCAGAATGGATCTTGCAAGGCCCTTTCCTGAGGCCAGTGTCCCCACTCTGAGACCATAAGGGTCATGACGCTGGAACTGTATCAGTTTCTGCCTTCTACTTATCCTCAGAGCCCAGCACAGTGCTGGGCACACAGTAGGCATGTAACAAGTGATGGGTGGATGAGTGGATGGTTGGTTGGATGGATGGAAGGATGGATGGATGGAAGGATATTGGACAGATGGGTATATGGGTGGGTGGATGGTGGGTGGATGGACGGGTGGATGTACAGATGGATGTACAGATGTGGGATAGATGGGTGGGCAGATGGATGGACGAACAGACGGGTGAGTGGATAGATGGATTGGTGGATGGATGGATGGATGGATGAGTGCATGTATGGATGGGAGGATGGCTGGGTCTGCCACCCTGAAAACGCTGAAGAGATCCAGACCCCTAAACTACAATTGCTGAAGTGAAAAGCAACTTGGTGGGAGAGACAGAGACCTGGGCCGGAGGTCGGGACGGCCAGCTCCCAGTGCCAGTGTTCCACTCACAAAGCTTCGGGAACTGGAGAAAATCCCTTTCCCCATGGGTGCTCATGCTCCTCCTCTGCTCGGTGGGGTCACATCCACCCGGCCAACCCCCACAGCCTCACATACAGCCACGTCAGGGAGGCAGAACTCCACTCAGGGCCAAGCGAAGACGCTGGCAAGCTTCTCTCCAAAAATCAATTACCAAACAGTACAAATTGACAAAACAACCATTTGCACACTCTGGAATTCATCCAAGAGCAGCAACGAGCTGAGAAGTGTTTGTGCTGAACGGTGCTGCACTCAGGCACGAGCACTGGGGCCCGGAGCTGCTCCCACCCCCGTCACCCTCACTGAAGAGCCGGCAGGGCAGGGCAGGCCAGGAGGACCAGCAGCTGCGCTGCCACACGTGAAGGGGAATCGCACAGTTTGGCACAGTGGGTGACACCTATGCCTAACAGCACCGTCAGCAGAAATGATCTGGAGGCTGTAACATGGCTGAGGCTGTGTGTCTCTGGAAAGGGCCCAAGCCAGCCAGACTCCCCACCGACCCCAGGGCTGTGTGTATGCACACAGGAAACAGGAAAGCCTCGCGAAGAGTAAGGGCCAGGCAGCCGTGAAAGTGCCTTAATTTTTAATGTGTTCTGCTACCCACACACAGGTCTTTGACAGAGGACAGAAGGCTTACTAGCTGAAGGTGTTTAAGAATTACCTCTGACCTAATCCTGGCTGACCTCGAAGCTAGGCGGGAACAGGGGCACAAAAGCCAGGCTTAAAGAAATTAGAAATTTTTAAAAAGACAATATCAGCAGCTGCACACAGCAAAGGAGACGGATTTCACAAATCTGGCCAGGCAAGTTACTAAACTAACGAACAAATGAACAAGCAAACAATATCAACTATCATCTGAGAGAAATCAAAATCCAGAATTTACACAGTATATAACCTAAAATGTCCAGGTTTGACAAAAAAACGTTATTATGAGAAATTCACAGAAACAGAAAACTATGACCCATATTTGGGGAGTAAGGGGTGGGGATGGGGAGAGCAGCCTTTAGACACCTCCATAAGTTGGGTTTGATAGTGAGAGAATTCAAAGCAGCTATTATAAATATGATCAAAGAAATAAAGGAAAGCATGACAATAATAAGTCAATAAATAGAAAGTTTCAATAAGGAGGAAAAATAATGTAAAAACACACCAAATGAAAATTTTGGAGGTGAAGAATGCAATAATGAAGAAAGTTTATGAGCGAGGCTCAACAGCAGATTTGAGACACCAGAAGAATCAGTGCATCTGAAGACAGAGTAATGAAAATTATTTAATATAAATAACAGAGAGAAAAAAAAAAAGAACAGAACCTCAGAGACCTACAGAACCAACCCGTGTGTGATGTGAGTCCCGGGGGTGCGGGGGGAGGGTGCGAAAATACCTGAGGATTAATGGCCAAGAACTTTCCAAGACAAGAAAAACTTTAAACATCCAAGACACTCAACAAACTCCGAGTAGGTTAAGTACAAAAAAATATACACCTGGACATGTCATAATCAACCTGCCGAAAAACGAAGAGACAGTCATGAAAGCAGCAGGAGAAAACCAACTCCTCACGTACTGAAGAACAACATGATGAACAGTTGGCTTTTCGTCAGAAAAAAAACAGGACAGAAGGCAGTGGGATGACATAGTCAAAGCACCAAAAGGGAAAAACTGTGAACCAAAAATTCTATATCCAGCAAAACTATTCTCCAGAAATAAAAGTGAAATCAAGACATTCCCAAATAAATAACGATAAATAGAACTCACTGCTAGCAGACTTGCCTCACAAGAAATACTTTAAAAAGTCTCTCAGGCTGAAAGGAAATGACAGCAGATGGTGACTTAAATCCAGAAATGAAAAGAAAAACATCAGAAATAGTAAATATGAAGGTTAGTATAAAACGCTCTATAAATACTCCCTTAAATTCTTAGGACAACAGAAACAATAATTATGACATTGTACTGTCGAGTTTCTAACGACAACAAAAAAAGATCCGTGTGCGACAATCATAACACAAAGAGGAGGCAGAAACAAAGCGATATGGGAGTAAAGCTTCCGCATGCAATTAACACTAAGCAAGCATTAATCTGAAGGTGACTGTGACTAATTAAAATGTATTCTGTAGTCCCTAGAGCGACCACTAAGGAAATATTTCAGAACATATGGTTTTTTAAAAAGGAACTAAAATAGGACATTAAGAGTATTCATTTAACACACAAGGAAGCAGTAAAGGAGGAACAGAGGAACCGCCAAAAATAAATAAATAAACCCATAGGAGAAAGCGAAAACAACAAAATGGCCGATGTAGAGAAAGGTAATAGAAATTACATTAATGTGAAAAATCGAAATGCCCCAATCAAAAGGCAGAGATTTTTGGACTGGGTATGTCAGCAAGATACAAATACATACTACCTATGATAGACACAACTTAGATTCGAAGACACACATAGATTGAAAGTAAAAAGATGGAACAAGTATATGCCATAAAACAACCACCATGAGAGAGCTGGGAGTGATTATTTTAATATCAAACAAAACAAACTCTAAAACAAGAAATATTACTAGACATAAACAGGGACATTTCATAATTATAAAAAAGTCAGTATCTAGAAGATAAATGCAAGGGGTGGCTCCATAGTGTAGTGGTTAACAAGTCTGCTTTACACACAGAAGGTCCCGGGTTCGCGCCCCAGTGGAGCCACGGGCCATACCCTGGGTGCACCAGGCCTCCCGAGTGCTCCAGGGGCACCAGGCCCTGGGGGTGGGTGGCGAGCGTGTGGGAGGAGACACCCCGCCTTCAGAGGTCCAGTTCTTAAGGGGAGATGGCAACATCCGTAGGTCAGGGATGGAAGTGGGGGTGGGGGGAGAATTAAAGAGAGAAAAAAAAACTATAAATGTATACGCCCCTCACAACAGAGCTTCAAAATACATGAAACAAAACTAACAAAATCGAAAGGACAAATAGACAATTCAACAATAATAGCTGGAAATGTCAACATCCCACTCTTAATAATTGATAGAACAACGAAATTGTTAAAACCAGCAGGGATACAGGCGACTGGAATACACCATTGACTAACAATCTAACCAAACCAAAGACTTTGGGACAAACCTTCTTTCTAAGCACACGTGGAACATCCTCCACGGTACGTCACGTGCTAGGCCATAAAATAAGCCTTAATAAATGTAAAAAGATTGAAATCATATAAAGTATGATTTCCGACCACAGTGAAATTAAGATATTAGCGACAGAAAAAAAAATCTGTGAAAACCCAAAATATTTCAAAATTGAAAACCTACTTCTAAATAACTCAAAGGTCAAAGAAGAACTCACAAGAGAATTAGAAAATATTTTGAAATGGATGGAAAATCACAATATATTAAAATGTATGGCATGCAGCTGAAGCAGAGCTAAAAGGGAATTCATAACTTCAAACACCTATTTCAGAAAAAAGAAGGGTCTTAAATAACTTAAGCTTCTGCCTAAATAGGCTAGAAAAAAAAGAGCACATGAAACCAAAAGCAAGAAGAAAGGGAATAGGAAAGATTAGAACAGCATCAATGAAATAGAAAACAAAAAAGCAACAGATACAATTAATGAAACCAAAAGCTGGTTCTTTAAAAAGTTAACAAAATTGACAAACTTTTACTAGTAGGACAAAGAAAAAAAAGAGGAAAGATACAAAGTACCAAAATCAAGCATGAAAAAGAGCATCATTACCAATCATGCAGAAGTTAAACAGATTATAAAAGAACAATATAAACAACTTAATGCCAACAAATTAAACAACTTAAATGGATACACTTCTAGAAATACACAAATTACCAAAAGTGACTCAAAATGAAATGCAAAATCTGAATAGACCTGCAACACAGACACTAAGTTAATAATTAAAAATCTTCCCACAAGAAAAAATTCACCAGATTTGCATGGCTTCACTGGTGAATTCTACCAAATACTTAAAGAAAAAATAATACCAATCCTTCACAAACTCTTTCAGAAAATAGAGGCGGAAACATTTCTCAAGTCATTCATTCCTCAATGTATCCCTCATTAAATTGTTACGAAAATCCATAATAAAATATCAGCAAACTGAATCCAGCAACACATAAAAAGGATTCTACTCCATAACCCAGTACATCCTAGGAATGCAAGGTTAGCTTGACAACCAAATATCAATAAATGTGATACAGCATATTAATAGAACAAAGGGGAAAAAATCACGATTATTTCACAGCTTTGAAAAAAAAATCAGTACCCATTGATAATAAAAACTCTCAAACTAGAAATAGAAGGGAACATCCTCAGCCTGATAAAGAACATCTACGAAAATCCACAGCTACCATCACACTTAATGGTAAAAGAAAAACACCACTTTCCCCTCTAAGGAACAAGGCAAGGATGGCGGCTCTTACGACGTTTATTCTACCTTTTACTGGAGGTTCTACCAGGGCAGTAAGTCAGAGTAAATAATGGAAAGATGATAAACTACCTTTGTTCATAGATAACATGATCCTTTATGTAGAAAATCCCCAGAGACTCATAAAAACACTAACAGAACTAATAAACAAGTTTAGCGAGGCTGCATGATACAAGATCAATATATAAAAATCAACTGTCATTCTGTATGTACGAACAATTCAAAACTGAAATTAAGAAAACAATTCCTTTCATAATAGCACCAGAAAGAATAAAATGC
The DNA here is from genome assembly GCF_000325575.1 of Pteropus alecto. NCBI lineage: Eukaryota > Metazoa > Chordata > Mammalia > Chiroptera > Pteropodidae > Pteropus > Pteropus alecto. The sequence goes on along the minus strand of NW_006441953.1, from coordinate 30,663,295 downwards.
TTAGGAATAAACTGAACAAAAGAACTGCGAGTCTTATGCTGAAATCTACCAAACATCACTGAGAAAAATGAAAGCGGTTTTAGATCAATAGGGAAATGTTCCCTGTTCATG
>NW_006441953.1:30645871-30663157 GCF_000325575.1 Pteropus alecto | reverse complement strand
AGTTCACCACGAATGGACCTATAAATGCGATGCAATCCCTATCGAAATCCCATTAGGCTTTTTTGTGGAAATTTGTAAGCTGCTCCCAAATTTTATGTGAAAATGCAAAAAAATCTAGAATTGCTAAAACAATCTTTAAAAAGAACAAAGCTGGGATATTCATATGACCTGATTCCAAGCTTACTAGTGAGCCTCAGCGACGACGAGAACAGGACAGCTGTGTGGGCCGAGGGGACAGACTTCAGAGTCCAGAAGGACACCCTTCCATCTCCCGGTCCCGGCTTTTGACAAAGGTGCCAGAACACTTCACTGGGGAAAGGACAGACTCGTATCCAGAATACGTGAAGAACTTTTAAAACTTAAGAAGACCAAAACAAACAAAGCAATGTAGACAACGGCAAAATAACTGAATAGACACTGCACCAAAGAATATATGCAAATGGCTAATAAGCAAATAAAAAGATGTTCAACGTCGTGAGTCAGTAGGGAATGCAAATGAAAACTGCAATGAGATGCTACTGCATACCCGCCAAAAGAGGCGGCTGTGAAAAAGATACGGAGAAGCTAGAGCTGCAACTTTTTCAAGTTCCTTAAAAAGTTAACATGAGCTTTGCAGAACACACACAATCTGTAAAATGGGCATGAGCACAGCAGTGTCGACCTCACAGGGATGTGCAAACAACTCCACCCCTGCAGACCCGCCCGAGAGAAATAAAGCACACAGCCACCGAAGGCGCGTGTGTGACTGTTCGCAGCAGTGTCACTCACGACAGCTCGAAAGGGAAGCAACCCGATCGTGCTCAGCTGAGGCCCGGATCAGCACGCGTGGCAGGTGCGGACGAGGAAACGCCGTTTATCAGTAAGAAGGAATGCATGGCCGATGCACGCTACGACACAGACAAACCTCAAAAACATCGTGCAGCGTGAAAGCAAGCCAGGCTCACAACACTACTGGTGGTGTGAGCCCGTGTATTTAAAATGTGCACAAAAGACAAGCTTACAGAACAGGAAGAAGGCCAGCGGTCGCCTGGGGCTGGAGGTGGGGCTGGGGGTCGACTGCAAACGGCCACGGGCTGGGAGTTGACATGACCTAGGGCTGGATGGGGGGTGGCTGCGCAAATCTATAAATGTACTGAAAACCACTGAATGGTACACTTAAAATGGGTGGGTTTTATGGCGTGTGAATTGTGCCTGGATAAAGCCGTTTTTTAGAAAGACAGACACGTGCCATGAGCTCTCAGTTTCCATTCACTCGCCTCCGCCTTCCTGAGTGTCCACTGGGCCACCTCTGCCCGCTGCTGGGCGAAGGGGGCGGAAATAAGTCCCGGCAGCCAGCGACGACCGAAGTCACTACGTGTCAGCTGCTTTGCTTTCCCCTCCCCTTTTAAGCTGGGCATCGTCATGGTCACCCCATTTTACAGACAGGGAGAGCGAGGCCCCCAGAGGGTAAATGTGTGGGAGTAATGTAACCGGGTGACGGTCAGGGCCAAGGAGCGCCCCCACGCAGCCTGCGCCCCGCACACACCCCACCTCCCAGGAGCTCAGGGCTCTCAACACCTCTCCGCGGTCGGCTCCAGCTGTCACCACAGAGCCAGCCTAAAAGCCCAGCCCTGGGAGCTGCCCCTCACCCCCCACCCCCACGACAGACCTCTCCCGGCTTCTCACCTTTGCTCACACCCTCCCTCGCCCTGCACTACAGCTTCCCCCGACTGCCTCCCTGTCCCCAGTGCCACCCATTCATTCCCCGGGCACCCTCCTCTGCTAGGACACAGGGTGCCACTCCAAGGGGCACACCCTCCTGCCTCGGCCTGATTATTGGGGTGCCTGTCTTCCCCACCCCATCAGGCCTTGAAGACCAGCCTGAAGGTGGGGTGTGCAGTGAGTTGACTTGTGTCCCCAACAGGATATGACCAATCCCTAAGCCCCAGAACCTGCGATGGGACCTTCTCTGGGAGGGGGCGTCACAGATGGGATTAGGTAAGGATCTCGACATGCAATCAGGCCGATTCGGGGTGGGCCCTGCACCCAATGACCAATCTCATAAGAGAAACGAGGAAGACAGGGGAAGGCCACATGAAGACGGAGGCCGAGATGGGGGGACGTCCCCACAAGCCGGGCAACACCAAGGATCGCCAGACACCACGGGAAGTCAGGAGGGAGCCCGGAACAGACTCTCCCTCAGAGCCTCCAAAGGAACCAACCTGCCGACACCCGGATGTCGTGCTTCTGGCCTCCTGAACAGTGAGGACATGACCTGCCGTTTCAAGGCGCCGGGCTGGGTAACCCGCTGCGGCAGCCACAAGAAACGCACACCGGGTCCATGCTCAAGTCGAGCCAAGCCGCCGGCCCCACCACAGGGCTGGCCTCAGCCAGAGGAACCAGAACCGCGTGCGAGTCAAACCTCACCGTCTCTCTGCTTCAACTGGAGGCCCCTCCCGAGACGGTCAGGGCTGCTGGAGGGATGGTCTTTTCCAGGAAAGCTGACACTGCACAGGGCCACGGGTCCCGGCCTGCTCTTCTCCAGCTGCCCCCTTTCCTGCGGGCACCTCACCATTTCCAGAGCGAGAGGCTGCTGTCATCCCAGAAAGCCAGCACAGAAAGGCCACTCGGAATGAGTCCCTGAGGACAGGACCGCGATGTCACGGCAGATAGCGGGGGGAGGTGGGCTGGGCTGCGAGGCAGAGGTGAACCAGCAAAGGAGACCAGAGGTGACGTCTGGAGCTGAGCCTCCTTTCCCGTCTGGGTGCGGGTGACACGGGTGTGTCCAGGCTGAGTCGCAGAGCCGCACCCTTGTGATATGTGCCCTTCTCAGTGGGCACATTCTACTTCTGTAAAAGGTTTTACAAACAGAGCCGAGAACTATGAACATAAACGTGTTTTGCCGTAAATGTAACAAAACTTTACATATGGTTGGGATAAAGTGTTGATTTTTAGGACCCGCCAAATAGAAGTCAAGGCTTGCAGTGGGGCACCTTCTGGCATCATTCTCCAACGCAGCTCGGGGCCGCCAGCACAGCACCCTTCATTCCGCCTGTCCCTTATGGTACCATTGTGACGGTCACGTTCACATGTCCAGCTGGCGGGGCCACGCGATGCCGAGGATGGTTAGGTGTCATTTCTGGGCGTGCCTGTGAAGGTGTTTCTGGAAGGGGCCAATGGCATGTGGATCAGTGGGCTCAGTAAAGCAGATGGGCCTCCCCGATGGGGCGGGCGGCACCCACTCCGCTGAGGGCCGGAGCAGAGCAAACGGGAGCGGGGAGGGACTTCTCTGCCCTTTGCCTGACGGCGAAGCGGGGGCCTCGGTGCTCTCGGTGTCAGCTCCCAGGCCTTCGGACCACACGACTGGCCTTTCCGGGTCTCAGGCTGGCAGAGGACGGAGCACGGGGCGGCTCGGGTCCACGACCCGTGAGCCCACACCTGGAGTGCGATCCGCTCACGTGACTGCTGATGGGTGCGCACACATCTCCTCAGGTCCTGCCTCCCTGGGAGGGAAATGCTCTTCATTGGAGAGGGGAGGTGTCCCGAGGCCACCCATGGTCAGCGGCAATGCAGGCCTGAGCCTGGAAGCCGCACCTCCAGACATCTCTACACCAGGCCTAGCGAGGGCCCTGAACTCTCACTTCAGGGGACAGAGGGCATCTTAGTCAGATAAAGAAAATGAGATCTAGCCATAGAGTGGAATATTATGTAGCCTTAAAAAGGAAGGAGATTCCAACACCTGCTACGACACGGGCGAACCCGAGGCCATCGCGCTCAGTGAGGGAAGCCAGTCACAAAAGGACAAACGCCACACGATTCCACTTACGTGAGGACGCTAGAGTCGTCAGACTCGAGCTGTGACGGCGGTACCAGGGGTGGGGGCAGGTGGAGGGGAGTCGTCGTGTGATGGGACAGCTTCAGCTTTGCAAGATGAAGGGAGCTCTGGAGAGGGACGGTGGGGATGGTGGGGACGATGGGGACGGCTGCACAACACTGTGAACTGTCCAACTGTGAACACTTAAAATGGCTAACATGGTCAATTTTATGTGCATTTAACCACAACTTTCTAGAAAAACGACATGGATTGCCGCCGCCACCACCCCCGTCTTCCTCCTCACCACCCTCACGCATCCTCACGTCACCCGTCTTGGGCTCGGGCCGGGAGGGCCAGCGGCTTCCACCCTCATGCTGACTCCGGTCCAGCGGGGCCGTCTGCCTGCAGCTCCCGTGGGAGCAAGGCTTAGTGGGAAACTGCCCCAGCGACCAGCGATGGCTGCCCAGGCCGGAGGGGCGTGTGCGGCTGTGCAGCGATCAGTCCTGGCTTAAGGCGGTGGGCCTCCCGGAGGAGGGCGGAGGGCGGAGGGGTGCGGGTCACAGGTGGGGAGGAATTTCTCACGTGTGTGTAATGAGGAATTTGGGGAGGGACATGAGAAGGAGGAGGGAGCTTTCACGGGGCCCCCACTTGAAGCCGCAAGAGCGATTCCCAGTTCCGCGTCGGGCCAGGCCCACGGCGGAACCCCCCACATCCTGCGCGATGTCTGATTTTCCGTGCACGGTCGTGGGTGACTTTCCCTGCTTTTCAAATCGATCAAGTCAAATAGGGTTGGAACGGAGGGAAGGACTGCAGGGCCGTCAAGGCAGGCCCCTTGTGGTCACCACACGGAGGTCCTGTTAGGTTACAGTGCTAAGAGGTGACTGACCACATGACTGAAACACACTCATACTAAAAATACTTTAAAAGCCCTCCTCTTGATTTATACTCAAAAGAAAATATCACAAAGGAAAATGAGTTTTCAAGTCAAGTAGCACTTATGCCTGATCTAACTAAATTAGCTCTTTTGAACGGGTGGTTTTGCTCTGAGGCCTGTAATAAAAATAACGATAATGTGCATTTAGAGGGTGTTTTATCCTCTCCAAAGCACAGGTGTTCTGCGCTGTGCTGAGGTCCACGGGGTGACAGGCAGGGGGAGGGGGGCTCAGGGCCTGCATTTCCGGCAGCTGATCACATTTGGTAAAATCAGCAAATTTCAAGTAGACAAGAAAGCTGATTTCATGGTGCTCTAACGGGCCTGCTGAGAACGGGCTAGAAGCCGGGACCTCCGCTCTGTTACAGACTGGGTGACATCCCCTAACATTCGCATGCTCGGGCCCCGACCCGCAGTGGGGTGGTACCTAGAGGTGGGGCCTTTGAGAGGGATTAGGGGACATGAAGTCCTGAGCCTGGGCCCCTGAGATGGCATTTGTGCCCCTATAAGGAGAGAAAACGACACCAGAGCGCCTCTCTGCCACCTGAGGACACAGTGAGAAGGAAGACAGCCTCGCCAGCCACGGAACCGCCGGCCCCCTGATCTTGGGCTCCCAGCCTCCAGGACGGCGAGGAGCTTGTTGTGTAAGCCCCTCGGTGTGTGCTGTCCCCACGGTGGCCGAGCCGACTAAGATGCCTGCTGTCCCCTGAAGTGAGAGTTTGGGGCCCTTGCTTGGCCTGGTGTAGAGACGTCTGGAGGTGCGGCTTCCAGGCTCAGGCCTGCCCTGCTGCTTCCCATAGGTGGCCTCCGGACCCCGCCTCTCTCCAACAAAAAGCATTTCCCTCCCTCTGGTTCCCCAGCAGAAGTCAGAAGTCGCACGGGTAAAGGAAGGACTTGCTGGACGGACATCGAGCTACTCACAGTTCCCAACACTCCTCTCTCGCTGGCCCCACACCCTGCCTCGGTCTTTAGGTGGTTCCGCAGCTCACATTCCCCTGCCCCACTGCTCTGGCTAATTCCTTCCTACTTGCCTTTTAAATTATGCTCATTCAACGTCTCCTCCTCCAAGCAGCCTGCCCTGACCACCCGCACCCTCAGGAGGGTGGCAATCCCCCATCTCCCCCTGCAGGCCCCATCCCTCTGCGTCATCACTGGCTGTGCGCATGTCGGCTTCCCCCACAGGTCCTCTAGCTGTCCGGGACGGGCCCTGAGTTATCCCTCTCATGTCCTAGCATCCAACACAGAACAGGCTCCACCAATGCTCACAGACCTGACTGAGCAGGGGCTCGCTGGTCACCGCCTACACGCTCAGCCCTATCACGGGCTCTGGGAACAGGTGGGAACAGACTCCCCGGTTGGAGGATCCGAGGAACCGGAAAGCCAAGCCGGGTGGCTCATCATCAGCTCCCAGCCTGCAGGTGAAGAGCCCTAGCAGGATGACATTGTAAAACCAGAACCCACCCCGCCCCTGCCCGCAGCCGGTAGAGAAGTCCAGCTCTGCCCCGGAGCCCCGGCCCTAAAATCACAGCCACCACTGATTCTGGAGTGAGGCCCACATGCCAGCTCTTTACATGGGTCACCACCTTCGATCTCATGTGACCGGCGTTTCGTGGATAAAGAAACTGAGGCTCCTGGAGGGACCTGCCCAGGACGCCCGTGCCAGCAGGCAGCAGAGCCGGGACTGGAGCCCACTTCTGACTGACTTCAAAGCAGGGCCTTCTTACCCAGTGTCGGGACCACCATGAAGGTGGCAAGAAGGGGGTGGCCCACAGCCAGAAAGAGCCCGGCATTGCCCGCTGTCCTGGAGCTCGGGTTCCATGGCCTGTGCCGTCCCTGCGGAAGCTGCCACTCCCTCACCACTCACGGAGAGGCGAGCTTTCCTTTCTCTTCACCCCTGACTTTATTCTTGATGTTGACATTATTTTAACTGCAAGTGACAGCACCCCAGGCTGACACACAGTGTGGGCAAAGGCACGGAGGCGTGAACCGGCATAACGAATTTCAGAAGCCATAAAGAACTCAGGGAGGCTGGGCAGTGGGCATGAGGCTGAAGAGCTGAGCCGGGGCAGAGTCCCAGTGGACTCCACATCTTACTTACAGGCCATGGGGAGGCATGTGGGGTCCCGAGACACGGCCCTTCAGAAAGCGCCCTCTGGTGGCTGCGCAGCAAGTGGCTTGGCAGGTGACTGTTTCCCTGTCTGAATTACTAGCTGACACCTCGTCTCTCCAAGAAATGTCAGCCCCTGGGCAGATGCCAGGAGTAGCAGACGCAGCCCACCCCCATGTCTCACCCTGGGGTACCACACCTGGACCTGCTGCCCTGCCCTGGGGCTTCTAGGGTCTCCTACCGAGGCAGCCTCTGCCCACACCCTCCTCACTCAATTCGGTGATCCAGAAAACGCAGGTTAAGAAAAAGCAGGGGCCAGGGCATGCGAGGGCATTCATTTCCATTACAGAAAACAAACGAGACCCCGGAAAGCCAGAGAGCGCACAATGGCAGCCATTCCAAGACCCCCGAGATGAATAATATATGAATAATCACAAAACCTTGCACTTTGAAAAGCTTCAGTCCAAGGGATTCTGGCCCTTTGAAAATCATGAATTTGATTCAGGGAACGTTTGCTGAACACCTCCTCTCTTTGCTGGGCACTGGGCACCCCCAGAATCCTGCAGCCTACCGGAAAGCTGCCTGGGGCACTGTGAGGTGCCTCGGTCAGAGGGTGATGAAGGGGGCTTGATGACAGGGCTTTGCACAGAGAGGCTGCTGCGTTTGAGGAACCCTCGGGGAAGGGTGGCTCTCCAAGGTCAATCGCAGGAAATGTCAGCACTTCTAGGCCTGAAGGGACAAGGGAGGGGCTGTCAGTAGACAACACTGAGTCTGCGGCCAAGGGCAAGGCCATGGGGGGTTGGGGGGGCGACCCTGGCCACGTCCAGAGGCAAGTCCAGGCAGGGAGGCAGTGAAGGAAGGAACAGCCTGGTCTCCTCGTCCTGTCCTCCTGCTGGTGCCTCCCTTCGGCTGAGCCCAGCAGGAAGTCAGAGGCCAGGACAGCTGTACTGTCATCTGAAAGTCACGGAGTCACGCACTGGAGTCTGGCTCCTTCACACCACAGTGGTGGGCTTGCCCGTCGCTGAGTGTGGTCCCACCGCAGCGCAGCCGTCGAGGGCCCGTCACACGAACACGGTACCGTCTATGTTGTGTCCGCCGTGTCTGGGCCACTGCAGACAGGCTGCTGGGGACCGCCCGTGCGTGCCCCTCCGCCAGCCCAGAGAGGACGCGCGCCTGACCTTCCTGGAGAGCAGCGACTGAGAGCACGCGTCAGCTGCGGGATGGAACCGCGCGCCCAGACTCCCACGGCGGGCGCGTTTCCGGCATTCGCGGGAGGGCTGGCCCCTTCCGGGCGCAGTCTCTGTGCCAGGCGTGTGTCAGCTTTACCCAGCATCGGCTCCTACACACCTGGAAAGGGGCTGTCTTACCATCCCACTTCACAGGTGGGACGCTCCACAGGTGAGGCGAGGGGGCTCTGCGACTTGTCCAGTCGCGCAGCGGATCTGAGATCGGAACAGACCCACCTGGCGTGTGCATGAAGGAAGCGGCAGAAGAGGCAAACGAGAGCAGCTTTGCAACGCCGCTCTCTCGTCCGAGCCAGTCGAGAAGGGGCCACTGGAGAGCGGTCGCCAAACAGGCAGAGGGTCACGTACTCCTCCCGGCCGATCCCTCACACTATTAGCTCCTGGACGGCAGGGAACCCGTGTTCTGACTCCAACAAGCTGCCGCAGACGCGTGAAAACCTCAGGGCAATTTAGATACGTTTTGTGTCCCATGATTTATAGATGAGGCCCCTCGCACGCCGGCCAGACGGCCACGGCGCGTTAACACAGCAGCAGTTACGCGGTTATTTCCGGTCTGCCTGGCAAGCGGGCCGCGCTCCTCTCTTCCGGGACCTTTGCGGACCTGCTCTCACCAGGGAAATCGCAGAGAGCGTCTCTTAGGAAGAATCTGCGCTTCGCTCCCGCCTTCCCGGTCACTTCTCAAGCAGTAATTTTCAGGAACGTTCCGCATGGGGAGAGCCACCCACAATGGATCTGAAACAGAACTCCCTGGAGACACGGTTTCGGCTCCAGTCTTCAGCGCCCCGGTAAAATCATGACCATCAGCTAAGTTGGTCCTTGTCGCCGAGGCCTCCCCTCCCCGTGACCAGGCCCTTTCCCCGCAAGGCTCCGGTGGCTTCTGACCCAGGATGTTAGCCGCAGCCAGCACTCTGCAGAGTACAAGGCCCATTCGCGGGCACGCATGCAGCGGGGACCACTCTCGGGGGAGGAGGCAGCAGCTGGATGAGGGAGCAGTGCCGGGCCAAGCTGCCCGGGCAGGGCCAACGACTGGGCGGGGCAGCACCTCGCCTCGCCTCCTGCACCCTCTGCTCCTCAGCCCAGCGCTCTTGTCACAGGACCGAGGATGTCCCCGGTCCCAACCATGTGGGGACTGGCGTCATACGGCGGAGATTCCAATGAAGCGGTGAGGTGTGTAACCACCGCCGGGAACGGGCTGCACTGTGTCCTCTCCCCCAGGACCTCAGAACATGACCGTGTTTGGAAACAGAGCCGCTGCAGGCGCAGTCGGTTAAGAAGAGGTCACACTGGAACAGCGTGGGCCCTACTCCGACATGACTGATGTCCTTATAAAATGGGGACACGTGGACACAGACACGCACAGGGAGAAGGCCACATGGAGATGGAGGCGGAGGTGGGGTGACGCTTCTACAGGCCCAGGAACCCCAGAGACGCCAGCAAACCTCCAGGAGCCATGGGAGAGACAGACCTAGGGCAGGTTCTCTCTCACGGCCCCAGAAGGAACCAACTGGCAAACACCTTGACCTTGAACTTCTCGCTCCAGAACTATAGCAGAATAAATTTCCCGTGCAAGCCCCCAGGACACTCATGTACCACCGTTCCGTCAGCACTTAGGGCAAGAGCTTCGGGCTGGAGCCCACGAGCCGGCCATGCACTGGGGCCCTCCGCGTCTCTGAGCGTCCATCTTTGGAAGTCAGGTCGCCCTTGACAGCAAATACTTAAACCTCAGCTCAAAACGGCTTACATCGGGAAAAGGTGCTGGCCTCACGAAACAAGTGGTCTGGAGGTGTGGTCACTCAAGGGTCACTCGAGATGTCCGTGGGACCCTGAGCAGGGAAGCCAGCTAAGCCCTGCATGGACCCATCCCACAGAGATGGCGACACAATCGGCTGCGTTGTAAGCTGCTCAGTGCGTGCAGCAAGAGGAAACTAACACGCGGTGGAGCGATGTGACAGCCAAAGCGCCCAGACAGCCCCTCCGCTCGGGAGGCCGTACAGGACGCTCTGAGACGGATGAGCCAGATCCACACACATCGACGAGTACACCTCAAAAAGCGCACGTGCCATGAGCTGAGCCAGCTGCTCAGGGAACAAACTGTGCAGCCCTCTACGTAAACGAGCAAGGACAGTGTGCATCAGCACAGATAAAAACGCAGGGTGACCTCACGCAAACCCCACGGGAATGACGAGCGTCACCTAGGACAGCAGTCACTCCTGGGGAGGGCGGCGGGGCGAGAATGGGTCCGGGCCCAGTCTGCGTCGACAACATCCGAGTCAGGTGTTTGTTCTGGAGAGAAATCTAAAAATGTAAACAGTGTCAAGGGTGGGTAGCTGGGTGCTTTTTAGTTATTTTCTGATTTTTTTTTCATGTTTTAAATGTTTTTAAAAATTCTTTAATTGGTTGTAATATCTGCGCCTGACATTTAAAAAATGAAGGATTTTGGCCAAACTGAGAAAATGTCCAAATGTCTTGTAACTCTCATTGCTGCCAGTCCACTGATTTATGGGTCGATCCACCCCTCCAGCCACCTGGCCCTGCCATCGCCACCATCAGTGCCAACCCCCCACCTCCCATGTGTCACCTGTCACGCCCTCACTCTTCCTGTGGAGTATCAGAGCCCCAGGTTTCTCTGAGGGGCAGGCACTGGGGGTTGTGCTGCCCAGGGGTGCGTTGTGCTGCCCAGGGGTGCATAATGCTGCCTCACGGGTCTTGTGAGGTTTACGTGGCACAACTTAACGTGGCAGCCCATCCTGATCTGTGACCAGTGGTTGTGCTAATGGATGAAGTTGTCCAGCCTACCTCACAGAGGTCGTCCATGGGGCAAGATCGAGGTCAGAGGCCTCGAGGTCTGTGGGTTTCATAAGTTTAGATGGTTTTCATAAATTCTGCGTGTTTTTTTTCACAGCTTTATCTCTATTACTCTGTACATCACAACCTCAAGACATGAATTTAAATTACATGCACATACATGTGTTCACCAAAAGCCATAGGAGCACTATGCCTAATAATCCCAAAACAGAAAGAACCCACAGACCACCGCCTACAGAACATAAAAGGGACAGGGGGACATTAGGGTGCCGGTGACATTCAGTTTCTCGATCCGGGTGCTGATTGCACAGGTTCGTAAATGTGAAAATGTATCTTGTAGCAGCACACGGATGATCTGTATGTATTTCCCATATGACTGTCATTCTCCAATTAAAGGTCTCCTGGAGACTCATGCCCGGAAAAGATCGATGCACTTTACAGAAGCCAAGACGTGCATTAAACACTCTGACTAGCTGTCTAGGGAGGAGCAAGAAAGGGGAGTGGGGCGTGGACATGGAGAGGAAGAGACAGATCAATAGACATGAGAGGGGCCTTGCAGGGGACCAGGGACCCCCGGCCAGCAACTGAGGACAAGCTCAACCCTGGGCCACTGAGGACAAAGCAGAGGACTCAAGGGCTGGGGTGGCAGGGCGGTGCACGCCACAGGACCGGCCTTTGGGGGCTCGCCTGCCGCACTGTGTCACACTAAGAGCAGTTGCCTTCGGTCTTCAGAAGAATTTAAAAGGCCGCCAACATCCGAAGCCACGGAAGTGTGGTGGGCCCCTAACCAGCAGGTATTCTGGCGATCTCCATCAAGGCTTAAAATATGTAACGGCTTTGACCAAGCGATTCCACCTCTAAAAAAGCCACGGCTGGAGGCTCGCGGGCGTGCATGAGCACGTATGCACTAAGACGGTGACCGCGGCGTCGTTTGTAACGGCCAGAAATCTGAGAAGCGCGCACGGGCCTCTCAACGTCAGACTCGTGACACCGGAGGGGGTGGGCGCAGCGGCCGGCAAACCCGGTCCGGGTGCTGACCGCACGGGCGGCTTTAGGCGGCCGCGCTGCCCCCACGCCCAGCTCGTGCTGACATTCCTCGCCGCGGGCAGGCGCCTTCCACGACGTTTAGTCAACACCTGGTGGAAAGGACGCCCCCTAAGGCTGATGTCTGTGGGGTCCTGCGCATGGGGGCTGGACGTCATCCAAGGACCCATCCCCGCCTAGCCTGCTCTCTGGCTCCCAGGGGGCTAGGCCAGTGGGAGGCAGAGGGCGGAAAGCGGGGTGGGGACTGCAATCACTCCACTCCCGCTACTGCCGGTGGGCGAGTGGCAGCGCCTCTCCAGTGGCTGCTCTGTCCCTAGCCTCCCGCTCCGGCTCCTGCGGGCCCTACTACTCCCCAGTGCCTCCCTTCCCAGGGGCCCCTCACCCCAACACATCTCTATAAACGGTGCCTTCATTAGTCCCTTTCCAGTCACACTCCTCTGCAGGGGGCTAAATGGCGGCCCCCAAGAGATATGCCTCACCCCCCAGACCTGTGACGACGGCCTTCTTTGTAAACAGGGTCTTCACAGATGCAATTGAGTTACGGGGTCTCAAAATGAGATCACCTGGGTTTAAAGTGGGTCCTAAATCCAATGACTGGTGTCCTTATAAGAGAAAGGGGGAGAGCAGAGACACGGAGAGGAAGGCCACGTGACGGTGGGGGCAGAGCCTGGAGTGACGCGGCCACAAGCCGAGGGACACCCAGGACGCTGAAAACTGCCAGACGCTGGGAGAGGGGCCTGGACCAGACCCTCCCTCAGAGCCCCCTGAAGGAATCAACCCTGCCAACCCCTTGATTTCGGACTTCGCCCTCCTGAACTGCAGAACAAATTTCTGTTGCTTTAAAGCACTCAGTTTGCGGTAATTTGTTTCGCCAGTGCTAGGACACTAAAGTGACCTCTGGGGCCCTGGTGACCACAAGGCCAAGGAAAAGAGCCTGCTGGCCTCTGCACCAGGCCCTTGGTCCCTGAGAAATCACAGCAGCAGTCAGCATCTGGCAGGTCTCATTTCCCCAAGCAGCTGCCACCTGTGTGACAGACGACAGACACACGCAGCTCCACGGAGCCCTCCCTCCCGCGGGGTGGGGAGCAGCAAGGGGCCCCAGATCGGTCTTGGATCACCAGATGGCCATGCTTTGCATGAGGCGGGACAGCCCACCTCATCTGTCAACAGCCCGCTCACGGCACCTTTGGGGGAGGCCCACAAACTCTGTGGCCAAGGCCAGGGTGGTGGCCGTCAGCCCCAGCCTCCGCGCTCCAGGCCACTATCCCATGCAGCCTTCAACACATGACCGTGGCCAGGGCTCGGCGCGCGGGGCGGACTCCGGGGCCTCGTGCCAAGACGGCACCCTCATCTCTGCCCCCCGCTGACCTCCAGCAGCTCGGAACAGCACGAGGCGCAGCCGCAGACACACACGCAGTCACACGCCACTGTCCGGCAAAAGCAGACGTTCTGCAGGGGTCTTCCCAGTCCGGGGAAAACACTGCCCAGCACCTCGGGCTCGGCCACTCCGCGCTGCCGTGCCCCGTTCCCGTGCTCTCTCCCTGCTGCCAGCGTGCTCTCTAGTCAGCTGGCGCCCCGTAAGCAAGTGCCACAGCCTGGGGTCTGACCTCCAGGAATGTGCTCTCTGCCAGTTCTGGAGGCCGGCGCCTGAGCTCGGGGTGCCAGCAGGGTGGGGGCTGGCATGCAGACGGCTGCCTTCTTGCTGTGTGCCCACACGGTGGAGCGGGACGGGGCTCGGGCGTCTCGTGTCATAAGGGCCCTTGTGACCTCATTTAACCTTAATCACTCCATAAAGGCCCTGTCTCCAAACACAGTCCCACTGGAGGTTGGGGCCTGAATGTACTGATTTGGGGGACACGATTCAGCCCACGGCGGGCGCCCTCTGTGTGCCTGGCCAATCTCAAGGCCTGTTGGGATTTCATCTTTTGCGTTTGGCAGAGTGCACAGCAGTCTCTGAGGATGCAGACAAAGACAGGCCATGCCCCCTCCCCCACCACGAGCCCCCTGCACGAGGATCCCAAATCCTAAGCTGGCAGTGAAAGACACCCCCTCTGCCCAAGTCGGACCGGCCTCCTCTGAGCCCTTCTCCACTAGGCCTCTACCTGGCCCATGAACACAGGAGCAAACACTAACAGGGTTCCCAGCACCTCGAGGCCACATCCCTAGGATGACCCGAGTCCCCTTCACAGGCTGAGAAAGCTCAAGGCTGCCAGAAGAATTGACTGTGTGAGCCCACGCCTGAAGATGGCGGGCTCCGGCCTCTGGGAGGGGGTGCCTCACCTCCACCAACAAGGGCTAGTGAGCCCAACCGGTGCCCCGTGGCCCCCCCCTCCCACTTCCGTACCTTTTACTCTGGCTCTGCTGAGCCCCGCCCCATCCTCACTCTCCCTTAACGCCCCTGACTTCTGCACACATCCAGGCTGAGTCCAGGGCGGCTGGACCCCTGTCCCTGCAGTAGAAGTTACTGATTACGCCCGCCCTTGCCACTTCGGTGCCTGGCTTTGCTCACCTGACACTGGCCTCCCGCCCAGCACACACAGGGGCTCCATGGCTAAGCCAGATTTTCATGCCATTTGTGCTCTGCGAAGTCCAAGTCACAGACCAAAGCGTCAACAGTTGGCATAGCCCAAACAGTCCTTCACTCATCCTTCCCTTCCACAAAGTGTCCTACTGTGTGCCGGCATTCCGCAGCGGACACTTGAACTCAAACTGACTGCTTTACACAAGCAGCCCAGGGCAGCACACAGGGCGTGCTAGGGGAAGGGGTGGGGGCCAGCTGGGGGCCGGGGCTCCCAGTGCATGCAGAGAGCCAGGCTGGCATGACACGTGGTGGGTCGAACATGATGCACGGAGGTCCCTGTGCACAGACACCAAGTCCCCCCACGCTGACCTTGCCTCTCCTCGACGGGTGCTGGTTGTGTTCCAAGGAGAAGCTGACCCCTCGGTCAGTCAGGAGTCTCGGCTGGCTCCAGAAAGGTCCAGATGCCTCCGAGGGCAGCACTGTGCCCAAAGCAGACTGTGACCACGGATACGACACGAGCTCTTGCAACAGGGACATGTCGTGTCCCATGCCATGTCCTGGATGTCAGTAACGCCCAGAACTACCTCGGCAGGTCCGGCCCCCAGCCCAGAGAACGCGCGCTCGGGGCAGGAGCTGGTGAGCAGCTCGTCAGGACAGGGACACCCCTGCGTGCAGTGGTCGAGCAGGCAGACTCCAGGCCCAGACAGACCTGGTGTTACACTTCGGCTCCCCTTGTATCAGCTGCAAGACCAAGGTCAATTCACTTAATCCTCTCCGCCTCCATTTTCTCACCTGTAAAATGGGGCCAAAAGCCTCCCCAATCACATAGGGCGGTGGTGAGGCTTAAACGAAGTGAACGTAAAGTGCTGAGTTAGCACAGCTCCCAACCCCGGGAAGAGGTCAGTGGACACTGGCAATCGTTGTCATTGTTGCTATTATTTTATTACTAGCAGAAACTTGAACCAGGAGGAAAAGCATCATGTGCAAAGGCCCAGAGGCAAGAGAGAGGGGCTGAGCCCTCAGAACCACAGTGGTGGGATCTGGCAGGAACAGGGGTGCACAGGTGCGTGTGGTGGACAGTCCCTCAGAGTCAGTAAGGACAGGCCATCCTGAGCACAATGGGGTTTTGCCTGTGCGTGGACTCATTCTCACTAAAGTGTGAAGGACGCGCTGGGTGTGAGAGACCGACAAGGAAGGAAAACGCTCCGAGGATCCAGGCCGAGAAGGGGGGTGGAGCCGGCCAGGGACAGGGGGAGGGTGCCACAGAGACGAGAGCAAGCTGAGAGGGGGAGACGGCAAGAACGGGCACTGTTAAGGCGGGCACAGTGAGGCAGAAGGGGTGTGGACGGCACCATCTGTCACCGTCCACACACCTGGAGGCACGCGAGGTCACTGACGGGCCGAGGACACTGGGAGCTGGGTGTCAGGAGACAGACTCCGGGCCCGCAGAGCTTCCGAGTCCTCGGGCCCTGCCTGAGCACGCAGCACGACAGTCCTATCTCCCCGCGCACAGTGTGTCCACGCAGAGAAGCCAGAAGGATCTCCCTGGGCAGTGATGACCCAGGACTCCCACGACGCCAGTGCTCAGAGCACGGCATAGATAGGAACAGCAGGGCTGGGGACTTGGACTTGACAGACCTGTCAGGACAGCTGGGCTCCCGAAGGCGGGAGAAAGTCCTGCCCAGCAGGCAGCCCTGGCATCAGCAGAGTGGAGGCAGGCGATGGCCACTCAGGGGAGTCTGGGCTCCAGGGCGGGGGGCAGGGACTATCCAAATAAGGCAGTGACTATTACCAGCGGGAGACTTCACTGCTAGCATGCTGGTCTGTTCCTTCTGAATGTTTTTAACTCACATTTTTTTTCCACACGTGTATCACAATATGAATTATGCTTTTTGCTGTTGTCACTTAAAATGTAACCACGAACATTTTCTATATTATTAAAATTTTTCATCACCACCACTTTCATTAAAACAATACAAAATCTTCTAAAGATAACTCGTTTATTATTCTTTGTTGTATCTAATAAAGCGATACTGATAAACATCGTAAGTGATTCTGATAAACATCTTCTCACCTTTTCATTTCTTTGTCTACATTATTTTTCTTCCTTAATTCCCCAAAGTGGAATTCCTAAGCCAAATAGGAAGGCCCTTAAGAAACAGTGACAAATCCCTTCCCAAAAGCTTGTTTTAATTCAGCTGCCTACAAGCTGGGTAATGGCCCCCGCCACTGCTGTCCAGGACCCCATATTAGGGGGCTGTGCTCAGTTCCCTGTGCTCAGACCTTGATCTCTTGATTTTCCCTTTACTCCAACTCCCACAAAGCTGACGCTGTGAAACACTTCAATCACAGCGGAGCAAAGTGGCAGACACCCAGGTGCTTTTTCTTCAAGGTAAGAAAGTTCTTATAGCTCTTAAGTGCTTATAGTTCCTTAAGTCCTCAAATTCTTATAGTGCCTTGAAGTTCTTACAGCTATTGCTTGAGATCTTTTTATTATGAGAAATAACACAGTGCAGACACTGGCCTCCTGCACACACCTCCCCAGGGCCTGCCCCTGCCCCCGCCCCAGGGCAAGGACGAAGGTGAATCTGGTGCCCAGCCAGCCATCCAGTGTTTTCCTTTCACTGCTCGTGTCCATAAGAAAAACAGAATTGTTTTGTGTTTTTAAAATGTACATAAACAACAGGAAGCGTAATTCCGCAGCTTGCTCCTTCCCGACTGCTGCATTAAGCCAAACTAAAACACAAAACAAAACAAAAACACCTTCTCTGAGACCTCTGAAAGGCCCCAACAGGACCCGCATTACTTGCACAAATAATACCATTTCCCCCAACTTCTCTC
>NW_006441953.1:30637906-30645018 GCF_000325575.1 Pteropus alecto | reverse complement strand
GAAAACCAAGCTCATCATGGGTCAAGGGGAAAACATACAATGCTTTAACTCCCCGGAACCACATGGAATGAACATGCTCCTCCTGCAGAGTACGGCAAAAGCTGTTCCTAGAGGGGAGTCTGTAGCCTTAATTTTACACTGGGAAAGAAAGGCTGGAAACGAATGATGTGAACATCCAGCTTAAGATATAAGAATAGCAACTTAATAAACCCAAAGGAAGTAGAAAGAAGAGGATAAATGAGTGAAACAGAAAACAAACAATTGGAATACTCAAAAAAGCCAATGTTTGTTCTTTGGGGTGACTAATGAAGTATGTATACTAACCTCTGGCAAAAATGATCAAGAAGAAAAGAGATGACATAAATAAATAATATCTGGAATAAAAAAATGGGTACGACCATAGACATACTACAGATTAAAATGCTAGTAAAAACGAGACTCGTAATGACAACGTACTTTGAATGTAATGTGAAACAGACGAATGCCTAAAAATAATAATAATAATTGAACTTACTGAAAAAGAAATGAAAAATGCGAAGAGCCTCACAATTTGAAACAAATAGAAGGATCACGTTTCTCGTCAGGAAAGCGGCATGTCTCAGCCATCGCGATCTTCCCCGCGCGCTCCCAGGGCAGGCGGCTGGAGTACCACGGATGCCGCAACCGGAAGTAGCTTGCCCTTGGAGATGTTCAGAAGGAGTCTAGAGGGGTGGCATTCCCAGGAGACAGCTGGGACCAAAACCTGTCTTCCCTTCTTACTTGCTGTGTGACCTTAAGCAAGTCACTTGACGCTCCTGAGCCTGTTCCCTCATTTGTAAAATGGGGTTAATACTGGCACCTAAATTATATGTGTTTTACTTTTGATTCACTGAACGGATACAAACAGAGCGTTTTGACAGCTCTCGCCCCCGTCCCCAGAGCCCAGGGTCTCACACGCACTGCCTGCCCAGGCCTCCCTAGAGAGACAGAAGAGGAAGACGGTGGGGGAGGACGAAGGACAGGAAAGTGATGAGGGGGCGACCAGCTCGTGAGAAGACGCTGATGCGTGAGGCCAGATCCAGAAACGGTTCCGCCAGCCCCTTGTCAGCTGTAAATGAAGCGCTGGGGTCCGGGAAGGAGGTGCCCAGCAGAGAAGCAAGCACTGACAGATGGCCGCTGGCCGTCACTCCCCCAGAAGCACCACCCGCGACACTCATGCTGGGCCCCAAGGGAGGCATTGGAGACTGGGTCCAGGATCGTGTCTTTGAGGGACATGGCTAGTGGCACATCAGCGGGCCCTGAGGCAGCGGCCCCAGCCCAGAGGTGGCACTGGAGGGAGAGGGGACTGCGCCAGAGGTGAGCTGGCTTTGTACCCAGGTGTCAAGGTCCAGGTATTTCAGCTCGGAAGGCAGCAGGTGCCAACTGTGCCCCCGCCCAGGGCCCAGACACCATGCGGGGGCACGTGGCGGGTCCCTGACCCACCCTCGGGCAGGTTACGTCTCAACAGAGGCGGCTTCTGGGAAATGCCCGCTGACTGCTTCACAACGAGAGCCTCTGTGTGCCTGGACCTGGGTGGCCGCTGGGCACACGGTGGGGACACAGTGGTTCTGGACCCCGCTTCACGGAGCCCACGGGACACCGACACATGCTGCCTCCGATGCCACCCTCCTCGCCTGCACCAAAAGAAATTGATAACAGTAACAAAGATGCTCGCAGCAGCTGTGGGGCACTGGGAAAGGCTGCTGTTCACACTGCAGAGGCCAGGAAGTGGCCGATGGGGAGAGGCACAACCATGGGCTCTGGGGGCTGGGCCAGTGGGCTGCAAGAGGCTCAAAACACCCCACCCTTGGTGGGTGCCCCCTGAAGACTGGGAGTGGGGGGCAGGAAGGGCCAAGCCAGGGGACAAGTGGAGAGACTTGCCAAACAGAGTAGCGGCCTCGAGCTCCCAAACATCCCCCAAGTCCAACTCAGGGCTAGGCTGTACTCAGGACACAGACAGCACAGACAGAGCAGCAGGCAGCTGGTCCAAGGGCCGGGACGCTCCCTGGGAGAGAGAACCCCTGAGCAGATCCTTGAAGGGTGCACCGGGCTCAGGGAGACCAAGAGCAGGGTAAAGGAACAGCATGTTCAAGACCACTCGGCTAATGCATCAATTGAACCAGGATTTGACCCCCGAAGCCCATGCCTCGGTGCCTCTCAGGCAATAGAGAGCCACAGAAGGTGCCTGAGTGAGGGAGTGGCCTGGTTCTCTGCATGGGGCTGGGTCGGGGAGAGATGGAGGACATGGCTAGAGGTGGAGACAGGGGCGCAACCCCACAGCACAACAGCAAGGAACAGCACCAGGATGGCAGAGCCAGGCAACACTTGGGGTTCTGTAGCCATGGCAACAGACAGCCAACCCTGAGGCGGGGTTCCAAGAGCTACCTCTGACAGGCATTTACCAAACCTTCAGCACGAGGCCAGGTGGCCCATGGGCCCACCACACCTCCCAGCTGCACTGGCAGGCCTGGCTGGCGCCTGCTTCCGGCCTTTCTCCCAGAGCCCACTTCCCGAGTTCAAAGGCCAGGCCTTCGGGCTGCTCTGAAATGTGGGCGACACTGATGATGTGACTTGGGACACCCCCTTTTCAGAATACCCCATTTTACTTTCGCTGGGGGAGGCTGGCCCCAGCCACTTCGAGGTTCTACTTTGTGGTTTACCTGCGGGTGACCCATCTGAAGAGGGGAGATGCTTTCCTCCAACACTCAGTCCCGAGGGTGTGGGGGCTGCGGGGGCGGGGAGACAGGTGGGCGTCCTCGGCAGTGAAGCCTCCAGCAGCCCCTACCCTGCCCGGCACAGACACAGCTGGGTCTGCGTGAATAACAAAATATGAAATTCATATTAATTTTATGTTTAGTCAGGCAGGATTTGAATTTCAAATCAGACCCTGAGTGGATTCAGACTGACTGACTACAGCCCATCTCCCAGGGCCTGTCAATCAACTCCCGGTCCCCCCAACAGTCCACCAGCCCCGGTGGCATCCAAGTGGCTTTCTCAGGGGAGCCCGGAGCATCAAGACGGGGTGCAGAGGGCTTTGCACCAAGACAAGCAGGTGCAAACATCCCAGACTCTAGACTTTGCCTTCTGAGGCCATGGCCCAAACCTTCCCCCGGGTTTCCAGACCAGCCTTCCACCCAAAAATCCACAGTTGATGTGGGGTTTTGACGGCTTTATTGAGGTGTAACTGACAAAACCGTAAAGTACTTGCAGTGCACACTGTGGTGATTTGATATATGAGTACATTGTGCAAGGGTCCCCAGTCTAGTTAAGTAACACATCCGTCACTTCACATATTTACCTTCTGTGTGTGTGAGAACATTTCTCTCTTAGCAAGTTTCAGTTACACACACAGTGGTATCAACTGCAGTGCCACGTTCTACATTAGATCCTCAGACCTTAGTCATCCTATAGCTGATGACTATAAGATGCACCCATTCTCCCCACCCCGCCCCAGCCGCTGGCAACCTCATTCTTTGTTTCTATGAGTCTGACTTATTTTTTTGGATTCCGCATATAAGTGATACCATGTAGTATTTGTCTTTCTCTGTGTGGCTTATCTCACTTAGCACAATACCCTCAAGGTCCATTCATGCTGCTGAAAATGGTAGGATGTCCTTCTTTCTCATGGCTGAATATATTTTGATGTGGCTTTTATGACGTTAATTTTCCTGAACTTTGCCGCCTGCTACCACCGTCTGTCTATGCAAGAACCAAGATAACACCTACTCCTTCACTCTATCATGCATTCACCTTTTCCTGCGGCCCCGTTCGAGCCTGGCATCAGCTAACGAAAGGCTCTCCCTAAAGACACTGTCACTTTACGGTGCGACCTGCTCCTGGCACCTCCTACCCACACTCTTAGCCTCAGTAGGCTCTCTACTCCCTTGAGCCTTTCTCCTCACCTGTGAAATGGGATGACCCGACCTGTTGCAGGGAGCGGGCTCACGCCTGCTTGTAGTCTAAGCAGCATGCAATTCATTCAGCAACACTGTGCTAGTATCTCCTTGGTGCCTCCCGTGTGCCAGTCCCTGTCCTTGGGGGTTGGTGGGGGGGCAGTAGGGATGGACACCATGGTGAACAAATTGGGCCAAACTCCCTGCCCCTAGAGCTGACATTCCAGGATAGTGGGTCTCAACCAGGGGTGGTCTTGCCCCACTAGAGGACACATGGCAATGTCTGGAGACGCTTTGGTTTTCATAAGCCTGGAGGTGGGGTGCTGCTGGCATCTAGTGGGTGAAGGGCACTGAATACCGAGAGGGATTCAGTGCACAGAACTGCCACCAGAGCCATCCAGCTCAAAATGCCAACATTGCCAAGATGGAGAGGCCTATTCCAGGGAGTGAGACTGTGAACAAGATAAATAAGTAAAACAAATAGACTGTGAGGCGTTCAGTACCGAGGAGCTGGGCCCCACACAAGGAAGGAAAAGCACAGTGCCATCTTCCCTGGCCCAGCAAGAACAAAGCGTCACAGGGAGGAAACGCTCCCAGCCTGAGACCCAAAGAGAAGTTGCCCACTTGGCACTGAACCAGGCCAGAGACGGCCCACAGCAGCTGCCAGACCCGGAGATGAATGGGGCCCGGTCCCTGTCCCCAGGGCTCCCAGCCTAGCAGACGAAACACACACACCCCACGGTCCCAGGCTTTGGCCACCTGTGGGCCGTGTGCTCCTCGGCAGGTGGCCTGGCCCTCTCTCTGAGCCTCAGTTCTCCCAGGTGTAAAATGGAGACAGTGGCAGGTCCCATCTACTTGGTGTGACTGTTTTGGGGTCAAATGGGACCTGGCCGTGGGAAGTGCTCAGTCAAGGGTCTCTGGCCTTATGCTTCAGTGTGGAGGGACATGGAAGATTCTGGAATACCGAGAGGAGGGAATGGTGAGCATGCCATTTGCAGGGCTGAAGAGCTCAGAGACACATTTCATCAGGGAAGACACCCACCCAGGGTCTCCAAGGCTGAAGTTCACCAGGCTGATAAGACCAC
This sequence comes from Pteropus alecto, assembly GCF_000325575.1. Taxonomy (NCBI): domain Eukaryota; kingdom Metazoa; phylum Chordata; class Mammalia; order Chiroptera; family Pteropodidae; genus Pteropus; species Pteropus alecto. The sequence goes on along the minus strand of NW_006441953.1, from coordinate 30,640,022 downwards.
GCGGGAGAGTGAGACAAAGTGTCACTGGGGCACTGGGTGTGTGTGAGCATACTGAGGGACATGGAGGGATGGGGCCCCACGAGGCATGACTGCCAGACCTGGGACTCTGCTTCATGCTCGCCTAACGGCCCTGACAGTGTTCTCAGCTCAGCAACCACAGGGGCCCCTTGAAACCCAAAGTAGACCTGTCCCTCCCATCTCAGGCAGCGCAGAAACCTGTCCTTACAAGACCCACAGCCGTCGCTACGAAGACCTCATCCTGCGAGCCTGTCCCCCTCTCCTCCGCTCCAGCCACGCTGGCCTCTGCGTTGCTGCAGAAACACGGCTGGTCTGCGCGGTCGCACCTGCGGCCCCCTCTCCCAGGGACCCACTGCCGCCAACACCCAGGGTTTGCTCGGACCTCTTCAGGGCTTTGCGCAGTCAGGATGGAGGCAGGGAGGCCCCTCCGGGCGGAGGGACCCGCAGGGCCAGAGGCAGCTGCACGGGAGGTGGCCCGGTGGGGGGCCCGGCGGAGCTGGAGCTGACACTCGGAGGAGGCCAGGAGGGTTGCACGCCTCCGAAGTGTGCCAGTGGGAGAGGGTGCGGCCGGCAAGGAGTCTGGCCCCACCCAGAGCAGAGGACTCGCAGGTGGCGCCGGGGGGCCACCAGCTCCGTCCCGTCACTCGCCCTCCCTGCCTCACTGCGCCCCGGCATGAGCAGCTCCATTTCGCCGACGTGGCAACGGAGCCCAGCGCGGGAACGGCGTCCCCGCGTCCAAGCCGCGGGCGCGCCGTCCGGGCCGCGCCGCCTTTCACGTGTGGACCTAACGTCACCGGCGCGACTGCCCAAAGGTACGTGTTTTTCACATTTGTGAGAAGTCAACACGCTTTTCGCTCTATAATCTTTGAAACGTACCTTCTCTCCTAACAGCCCGTCGTTCAGCTCGCCGGTTCGTCGCTCGGGCTGCGGAGTTCGTTTTGCCGGCTGCATAGCGCTCCACCGGGTGACCCTCGCCAGCTCACTCTCCCAGTCTCGGGTGGCTGGGTGGGCACCGCGAGGGGGCCCGGGGCCCCTGCGGCGCGGAGACAGCGGGCGGGAGGCCGAACACCGCCCTCAGGAGGCCGCGCCGAGCGGGTCCGAAGGGGCGTCCGCACGCCGCACGCCACGCGCCGCACGCCCGCCTGCTCTAGACGAGCCAGCTGATTGGTCCACATCCCTGCCAATGACTGGGCGATGCCTGGGCACGTGATGCCCAGCTGGCCAATGAGAATGAGAAGAAGGCGGCCTAGGAGATGCTGGGAAACTTGCTTAATTACAGGAATCCCTGACCCTGACCCTGACCCTGACCCTGACTGTTCTCTGTGTTGCAACGTGACGCCCCAGCCACGTGGTGACCACCAAGAGAGCCAAGCAGACCAAAGAGACGGAAAGACGTGGGTCCTAGGCGTCCATCACGGAGCCCCTGAATCAACCACCCCCGGGGCTGCCCTGCCCTGGACGTCAACCTGTTGTTACAGGGGTTGTGAATTTCCTGGTTGTTCTGGTCATTCTGATTTGGGTTTGCTGTTACTTTCAGCTGCTACTTTCAACTACCTCCCAGTAAATCCGTGGTGACTCACTCCCTTCTTCAGCAAATTCTTTTGCTTAAATCAGCCAGAATTGATTTTGGTTAAGATAACAGAAGAGAGCCGGAACTCGCACCTGTCTGCCAATGAGCAAAGGTGCCGAGGGATGAGGGTGGGTGTTTGGAGCTGGAGGAGGCAGGGGAGGTAGGGCAGAGGATGGAGCTCCAAGTTACCCACCCCTCTTGGGCGAGACACTGAGGGTCACAGTGCGAGGACATGGCAGGGATCAGATTCTGGGGGGGCTTGAATGTCAAGCAGAAGAATGTCAAGTTACTCTTAAAGTCACAAGATTTCGACCAAAAGAGTCACTGAAATTTACATTTTAGGGAGTTTGCCTGGACGAGGTGTGCAGGCCCCGGGAGAGGGGCCCTGGCATCCGCTAATTCTCCCTGTGGGCCATTCAGCTCCCCACACCATCTCAGCTAAGCCACACAGCTCCCCTAGGAGAGAGAGGTTATTTTTTTCCAGATGAGAGGCCTGGGGCCCCCAGCTGGTCAGGGGCACAGCAGGAA
>NW_006441953.1:30626301-30637884 GCF_000325575.1 Pteropus alecto | reverse complement strand
GCAGACACACCAAACCCAGGCTTTTTTCAACCTAAATCCTGCTGCCTCTGCATGAGTCAGCAGAGAGCTGGCACCCCAGGGCTAACCCTGCCAAAGTCATCATCCGCTCCAGGAAGGGAGAAGCCTCCACTGACCAGCGAAATATTTCTGTAATTCTTAGAACCCGGTGACCAGGTCACTAGATTTAAGGCTGGCTCACCTTGCAGCTGCCGAGGCAAATAGTGACATCCCATCTTTTTATGCCACATTAATCTAAACAAAGCCTTTGCCAGATGTCCGCCCTTGTCTGCATAGTAGATGGAAAGCTGAGGGGTTTCTGAGTGCTGCGGGAGCAATGAGCAAGAAAAGGCGAACTTTGTCCCGGTTTCAGTGGATCACGGGGCAGATCTTAAGACTGGCCCTGAGGCAGAGGCAGAAGCCAGCGACTGCACTGCTCCACTGCTCCGCAGGCAGCTACACTGGGGGGAGCCCACCAGGAAAACTCCAGCTGAGCTTGCTGCAAGCCTCCCCTCCAGCCTGAGCAGCTTGCACAGGGCATGAGCCTCACGAGGCTTTTGTAGACACCCAGGGACAAAGGTGAAGAAGCAATTATTTCTGCCACCCACGAGGGCCAGGCACTCTGGGGGTAGATATTGTTCGATTCTCTCGGTCACTCCTCAGGTAAGTGCTGCCCTCACCATCTCCCTTATGTAGGTAGGAAACTGAGGCCCCGGGATGCTGGGGGACTTGCTCAAGCTCCCACAGCTGTCAGGGCCTGAATTCGAACCCAGGGCTGTCTGATTTTAAGTCCAAGTTCACTCTCTTGTTCTTCACCATGTGAACACAGAGTATGGGAAGAAGCTGAAGTGACCAAGGAGGCTTCACGGAGGAGGAGGCATTTTTGCTGAGCACTGAAGAGCTATTAGGAGCCAGGAGGTTTAGAGTGGGGAAAGGCCTTTCCCAGAAAGAGCGGGAAAAGGAACTAAGGCACAGATGTAAACAGCCAGGAGGGCAAAGCCGCAGGTCGAAATGGAGTCCCTTCAAGCCCCCAATAAATCTCCCCCACTCGTCTCAAAGGAAGAGCTGGTAGGCACTGCCTCTTTGGAACAAAACTCTTAGGCCAAGATTTAAAAATTTTCCTTCCTCTGGAAAAAACATCTCCAGTTTCAAGCCTGCATTTTTGGCAACCTCGTTCCCCAAGTCTCTCAGCATTCAGGAGAAATGATGCACCAGGAAGAGAGCACAGGGCGTCCAGTAGGACCCACAGGGCGGGGAAAGGAAGGAAGAGGGAGAAAGGCCTGGGCAGGGTTCTTCTCTGGAGGGGTGCCACCAACAGAGGGAAAGAAAGAAGCTCCCCAGTGCCTGCTAAACACGCAAGCATCCTGGGCTGCACGCGCCCCCTGGTGGTGCTTAAACTAGATGACACTTGAAATCCCACTCTGCCTTTCAAGAAGCCAACAAGGAAAAAGCACCTGCTAGGTGCATGGCGCCAAGATGTGTCCTAAGGCAAAGGACTTCAACCTCTGTGACTCATTTCTCCGTCAGGAGAATGAATTTGCTTCCAGTCGGAAAGGTACTTAGCTCAGAGAGACTGACAGCAATCAATAAAACTGCGGGAAGAGGAAACATTATGCAATTAAAGACAGCCCTGATGGAAGGAGGTCTATGCCAACAGACCCAGCTGCTGGCAAGGGCAGTAACAGGCAGTCGGGTGGTCCGAAAGAGTCGATTCAGTTCTACAAAGATTCTTGGCACCCGCTCTTCATTGACACTTGGGACCACATGACCCTCAGGCGCAGGCCTGGAGAAGCTCACAGTTCAGTGGAAGAGACAACATGTAAATAGCATGTGTGGAGGATACTTCTCTGCCCTGCTGACTCTGGCTTGGGGCAATGGCCTGTTAGAGGGTGTGACGTGAGCAGAGGCCTTAAATGCACCTGCGTTATGAGGCATGGCCTCCTGCGCTCTGGCGATCCACTTTGAGCCTGGCCTCCAGAATGAGAACATGTGCAGGAGACTTGGAACCAATCTTCCTGATTCATGGCCTTAGCCAGACTTGCTGCAGCCAAGAGTGAATCAGTACTTCCTGTAATAAGCCACCTAATTTGGGGGCGATCTGTTACACAGCATTATTGCAGCAATCTCTGACTGATACATAATGACAACATGGTACAATAACTGCTTGGTTGGAGGTATACCCACATGAGCTCAGAGGAAGCCCTGAGCAGTCAGAGAAGGCTTCTGGGAGGAGGTGGCATGTGGACTGAGCTTGAAAAGATAAGTATGAGAAGAAGGTTGGGAGATGTTCCAGACAGAGGAACCACAGACAGGGAACAAAGGCAGGGAAGAACATGAGGTTGGTGGGCAAGCTTCACTACAAGATGCTGAACGTTTCCAGAGCACGTGGGCTGAGATAATCACAGTCACAGCCCCAGCCTGGACATGGCAGAGCAGGAATCCCACACCAGCCGTGGCAGCCGTCAAATCTGACAGTAATCTTTCCTGGCGAGTGATCTGGCCACCCCTGTTCCACCCCGGGAGATGTTCCATTGTCCATTGACCTCCACGGGCCGTGGCCCAGGGGAGAGGATCTGCTGGCCCGTGAACCTGCATGGCCACCTCTGAGCTGGGCATTGTTGAGACAGCGGTTCATTCCTGGGGCTACACCCCGTCAGGTCCTCGTTTTGGGTTTCGTCACCGATGGTGGCCCACTTCTGGGCACCCAAATCTGCTCCAGCCAGGACTTCACTCACTGATGTAATGCCAACCTCATTCTTCACAGACACCCATAGGCACTCAGGACGCCCGTGGGGGGAGGGAGGCTCACGCACACTCACACGGGCACACTCCTTCACACTCCCGTGCCTGCTACAGCCCACCCCGCTCTGCCAGGACGTCCCGGCTCTGGCCCAGGGGCCCTGCCGTGGCCACACCAAACAGCGCTTCCTCTCCTTCTCACACGGGGCGGGGCAGGCCCCTTCTCCCGCGGACCCCCTTCCCCACAGCTCTTCCCCCTGTGCAGGCCCGTGGTCCTGGCCATGACACCACCGGACTCTGCATGCTGCCCCAAGAGTCCCTCCGAGGGCCGGTGGCTGCCAGCTCCCTCTGTCTCTTACTGAAGGTTCTGGCTGTGTTTGGGGCTCCCACTGCCCCCCCCATCCCCCAGCCCCAGGGCCCTTCTCAGGCCAGCGTCGGAACCGCCCGCCCCTCCCCGTTCCTGGCCCAGGCTTCAGCCTCCTGCCCTGCCTGTAGGCACCACAGCCTTGGGGGCCTAGTCCAGCGTGCGCTTGAAGGCAGGTCGCTTAATCTCTGAGCCTCAGCATCCACATCTAAGGACAGGGACATGGGCCCTGCCTCCGTCCTGAGCTCAGCTTGGCCTGATCACGGCATGCAAGGGTACAGGGCGCTCTGATCTGCCTGTCATGGAAGTCAGGGCCCCTTGATTGACAGCCCCACTGGAGTCACGTGGACCGGTGGGGGAGTTCCCAAAAGTGACGGGTGCCGGACAGACCAAGGAGGAGCAGATGTGTGGCTGTCTCCGGCGGGGATTGAGGGGCGGGTATGGGCAGGGGACGGGGTGTGGGCAGGGCTTTCCGCCTCTAAGGCGAGGCAGCCTGGCCAGCTCCTCCACTCTCTGAGAGAACAACCCCCACCCCAAACGAAAGCCCTTCCCTCAGCCCCAGGCTGCCTGCTGGCTGGACACCTCGGTTTTAACTTAATCTCCAGAGGGACTGGTTCCTGGCTCGGCTCTGGAAGGAGACGTGGACCAGATGGAGGGAGACGGGCCAGACGGAACCGGTTTGCAGAAAGGGCAGCAGAGGCCCCGAAGCAGGAGACACCCGTAAAACCCCGCGCAGCCGCGTTACTGCCAGGTTCTCACTTCCCCCGAACACCCCCTCTCACCCTCAGACACTTCGAGGTGACGTCTGTGTCACCAGGTTCCAGCGGAGGACACGGCCCGGTGACCACAGCACTCAGCCAGACAAAGGTCTCTCTGGCTCTTCCTCCCCACGCTGCCTTCTTTTCTGACCCACACGCCCCGCAAACTTGAGGGGAGGCCTTGCCTCAGGGTCCAAGACCCCAACTCAGAGCCACGAGGACTGGGGACCCTGGGAGGGGCAGGGCGGAGGGGAGGGCCCAGAGAGGAGAAAGCTGACCGGTCCCCATGATGACACATTTGCCTGGAGGAGATTCCGGAGTCCTGGGCACAGCAGAGAACATTCGCTGATGAAACGGCAGGGGAACGGAGCTGGGGTTCTGGGGAATAACCGAGAGGTGCAATCCAGCAGAAACCCATTTCCCCGCGAGCACCCCAGTGCCATGCTGAGTCTCGCGTGAGTGCCCGCCTGGGTGCGCATCGTCAGGCATTCACCTAATGAGTCGTGAGTGAAAGCTTGCCATCCTCCACCCAGCTCCAGGCACAACGCGGCAGGGACCCAGACACACAGACCCCCAGGGCCTCATGGGCTGATGGCTCAGAGGGGACCAGCAGAGGGTGGGCAGGGAGCGTGCTGCCACTTCCGGCAACTTCTCAGTGCCTGGGAAGGGCAGCTTGGGGGCCCATCCTTGCCCGACTGCAGCCAGCACACGGCAGGGCTGAGTAAATGAACAAATGGAAGATAAGTAGGCCAGACTGCTAGGCCTGAGTAAAATGACCCAAGGTAAGTGACCGAGAACACAGCCGCAGCCCGGCCCCTGCGTGCCGTTCACTCGTTTTATTCTCGAAGCCGAATCTCTCTCTGGTGGGCCTCCCTCTCCTTGGCGGAGTTGCCCATTGCAGCAAATAAAAAGACAGGACGTCCAGTTAAACCTGAACTTCAGATAAATAAATAACGAGTAACCTCTAGTGTAAAGATGACCCGTATGTCATTTGGGATATACTTATGCCGAAAAGCGTTCGCTGTTTATCTGGAATTCGCATTTCGCTGGGTGTTCTGTGTTTTACCCTGTGCCCAAGCCAGGGCGAGAGATGCTGGGCTGGTGACCACAGGGTCAGATGAGGACCTGACACTGTGACTGTGGCCACTCCCAGGAAGAAGCTGGGACTGGGGACAGGACCTCTCAGGGCACATCCTTTGTGCCTTTTGTACCATGGACGTGGGGGACTCATTTGTAAAGTAATTATTCTAAAGATGCGTCTGGGTTAACAGTAGGGGAAGTCCATGTTCACTGATCTACAACTGCCGTCACCCGCCCGCCCCTCCCCCACCCCGTCTGTCCTTCATCAAAGCGACAACGCCACGCTGTCACGAGAGCTGCTGAGGTCATGTCCCCGTGACGGAAAACACGTGTCCACACTGCGGCCCGCACGCCCGCGTCCACTGCGGCGCTGCCCACAATCGGCAAACGGCGGGAACGAGCCAGGTGTCCCCCGACGACGGGTGAACCACGGGACGGCAGTGGGCTATCCACACAGCCATGGAGAGGGATGACGCAGTGGCGCTCGTGACGACGTGGGCGGCCCGAGAGAAGGCGCTGAGCGGGAGAAGCTGGACACAGAGACCACACGGCGCAGGCCCCCGCGCCTGTGACTCGTCCAGAACAGGGAGCTCTCTGGAGACAGACGGGTCCGCGGTTTCCCAGGGCGCACGGGGACGAAGGGACAGGCGACGACAGCCGGAGGGGACGGGTTTCTCTTTGACGTGATGCAAACATTCTTGACCGTGGTGACGGCTGCAAAACCCTGTGGACACCCTTAAATCCAGTTCATCACCCGCGAACTGCGCAGGTTGCGTGGGATGAGAATTACTACTCAATAAAGCTGATACGTTGTTTTTAAGGTGCCGTGGCCCCTGTTTCACTCGGAGAAAAGGCAGAAGCCCCGAGCGGTCTGGCCTCCTCTCAGGCTCCGGCCCCCGCCCTTGTGCTTCCTGCTGCCTGTCCCCCACTGGAAGGGCGTCCCCGAGCTCAGCCCCTCCCCTCCTCGGTCCACTCTAAGACCCCCGTAACCCACCCAGCGCCCACCCCGCGGCTTCAGGCCCACAGCGCTGCTGCTTCTAGCGACCACGTCCAGCGCAGTCGTCTGCTGTCACTTCTCCCACGGGACTCTACGCAGCACAAGGGCGGGGCTTCACACAGACACCTCCCCAGCACCTGAGATGGTGCCAGGCACCTCAGTGGAGCTTAAAACATCTTTGGGAATGGAGAAGATTGGGGGCGGGTTTGCAGGAACGCTGAGGTTCTGAGCCCCCAAAAGAAGTGGAGAAATGACAGGAAATGTCTGAAGGCCCCCGAAATAAAATGGAGGGGTGCACAGGTGGCCGGCTCTCGGCTTCTGACAAGCATCCAGGCTTGGTGGGTGCTGGGCAAAATCGGGGGTCTGTTTACCCCCTCGCCTGTCTCCTGCCCCATCCCCATTGGTCTCGGGAAATGGCACTCCCATGTCCAGGCTCCGACTGGTTCCCCCTGGCTCCCCCAGCTGAGCCACTGCAACCCCAACACGGGGTTCCCAAATCATCCTCTGTCCATCCACTCCCCCCATCGCTGCTGCCACCTCCCCAATCCAGGCCACTGAGTGTCCATTCTCTGATAACTTCTGGCTTCTTAGGTAGAAGCCAAGGAAAGCCCCTGACAGCCAGCAGCCAGCCTGGCAAAGTCCCTGGGGGGGGCAGCCAGGGTGCTGACTCCCTGCTGGAAAATGGGGCGGAGGAAAGCGAAGGGTGACGTGACTCCTGCAAGATCCTGCGTGGGCCTATGCTGCCAGGTGTTCCTGTCCTGGGGTTGTAACTTAAACCCCACCCAGGTTAACCCATCCAGGTTAAACCCACCCAGGTTAAACCCCACCCAGGTTAACCCCACCCAGGTTAACCCCACCCAGGTTAAACCCACCCAGGTTAAACCCCACCCAGGTTAACCCCACCCAGGTTAAACCCACCCAGGTTAAACCCACCCAGGTTAACCCCACTCAGGTTAAACCCCACCCAGGTTAAACCCACCCAGGTTAACCCCACTCAGGTTAACCCCACTCAGGTTAAACCCCACCAGGGAGCTATGCCTGTCCCAGGCCACCGTTTGGAGCCCACGCACCGACCGCACGAACCGCTGCCAGGCCTCGGGTGGTCCCCTCACTCCCTATGCCCCAGAACACGAGTTTACCAGCAGGAACATGGCCACCAGCTGTGGGGGGGCACAGAAAGGGAGCCCCAAGGGCCCTTCTGCTGGGAAGAAATAGTTGGCAGAAGCCTGTGTCTGCACGCTGAAGGACCGAATTTAAAATAGTGAACAAAAACCGTGAAAGGTTTTCACGGAGAAATCCCTTCGGATGACAAACCTGAGCGAGGTGCATGAAAAGGCAGCTACTTCTCCTTCCGTCCGTTTTCAGGGTGCTCGCCCACACCGCACAGAAGCCTGGAGGCCCCTGCTGCCCCCGCTTCCACTTCTGTCCCATTCTCGTCCAGGCTCGGCCGTCCAAGCTCCCCCAGGCCTGTAGGCACACCGTGCCTTCCCTCCCGTCCCGCGGCCCCCCACTCTCGCCCTCCTCCTGGGTCCTGCTGGGCTGCCCGTGGGGTTGGACCCGCCGGTCCAGTCTCTGTCTTCTTGGCCCCGTGATGGCTGGAGCCTGGGCTTGGGGACCAAACTGGGCCCAAGAACGTCTCCAAAGATTGGCGGCACGGCCCAGGCAGGGGGGCGGGGCAGACTCCTGCTCTGAGTCGGAGTTCCAAGGCCCACGGGCCTGAGTTTGGGGCACTCAGCTCCCCCGGCTGTACAGAAGGCCTAGAAACAAAGCCAAGGTCGCGGGGAGAGCAGACCCAGGGGTGGAGAGAGCAGCGGAAACCACGGCCCAGCCCAGGCCAGGCTGAGCCCAGAGACCATCCAGCACCTGGCCTTCCTAGCGACTGGAGTTGTAGATCCCCAGCTGGAGCCAGCGTGAGCTGGTTTCTGTCACCTGCAAGCACCGCCAAAACCGTCCGACACAAGCTTCGCGGGGACTTTCTAAGCAGAGTCCGGTGGATTGGGCAACTCAGGCCTGAGCACTGGCACCAGCTTCAGGCTCACTGCCCAGGTGGCCTCAGCCCAGGCCGGCATCCGCCCACCTAGAAAGGGAGCTGAGATGGAGGAGATACAGCTGGACTCAGCGCCCGTGAGCGAGGCGGGGCAGCAACAGGTGTGGGAGCCTGGCAGAAGGCCAAGAGTGCTGCTCAGAGGAGCTGCTGGCAACCCCCACACCCAGGGCATCCGTCTCCCCCTCCAGACTGTGGCACCTCAAAAACAGGAAGCTCGCCGTACCCCCAACAGCTGACACCAGGCCTGGCGCCTGAAAGCTGCTTTAGCAGCCTGGGTGGACGAACCCCCCGAAGAACTGAAAGCAGGGACTGGAACCCATGTTTGCACATCCGTGTCCACAGCAGCGCGGCCCCCAGCAGCCTGGAGGTGGGAGCAGCCCGAGTCTGTGGACGGATGGACAGACAGATGAATAAAACGTGGCCTGTGCAGTCGTGCAGTGGGCTGCGAAGCGGCTTGGAAAGGAAGGACACTCTGACACCTGCCACACCCCACGGGAACCTGGAGGACACTACGCTCGGTGGAGCATGGCAAACGGCACACGGTTGCACTTATGTGAGGTCCCGAGAATCAAATTCACAGACACAGGAAGCAGAATGCTGGTGCCAGGGCCTGGGGCAGGGGGAGGGAGGGGAGCCGTCGGTACACGGGACAGAGTTCCGGTCTGGGAGGATGAAAAGTTCTGCAGATGACAGTGGGGATGGCCCCACCACGGTGAGAACGCACTCGATGCCACGGGGCTGGTCCCTTAACAGTGGGTAAGACGATTTTACGTTCTGTGTATTTACCGCAATTTTTTTAAACACCTGAAAAGCATGACTCAAAATGTATTCAATGGGAGTTAAGTGACTTGAGCAAACCAAACAGGGAGGGCTCGCCCAGCTTGTTTGCCATGGAAATCGCTCCTGGAACCATGACAGAAATCATGCTTTTTTTTGGCCTTCGCGAAATGCTAGCCGCAAATCACGCCTGCTCAGCGAAATCCGTCCCTGTCTTTAGCCACAGTCCAGGAGCCCGCCAACCTCGCTGGCCATCAGCTGTGCCTGGCAAAGATCTTCTGCCCCCCGCATGGCCACGGTGAGGTGGAGACAGCCTCATCCCCACCGCAGACCTGGCCATACCGGGGTCCCCGCAGCACGTGACTTGCCGGTGAGTCCCTCACACGCAGGCGCGTGTGGCGGAGCCGGCTTCCTCAGTCTGAGAGGTTTCCGCATTCACGCACACGGTGGCGGCCGCCACCCCTCCTGGGATCTGGACGGAAACCTCTCACGTTCTGTTTTATCCACGGGCGTGGGACTCGACTCTTTGCAACACACGTGCTTTAGTTTTGCAACTTAAAAATACGTGTAAACCCAATTTCGTTTACGTGGGAGGGTCGGATTCCATAAATCGAAGCCTAGGGCAGACCTGCCGCGGCCACGGTGTGGTCTTCCAAGCGGCCCTGGGGGTTCACGTCGGCCCCCGCGGAGGCGGGGAAGGGGCGCGGCAAGGTTCAGGGCAGTGTCCATCTAGAAGGCGATGACCGTGGCTGGCCTGGGGCCCCCAGCCCCACGATGGGCAGAGCCCAGGGCCAGCTGGCACCGCACTGCCTGCTTCCGTGCGCCAGGAGTTAGGTCACCTGGCTGCCTGTCACCTCCCCAGCTGCCATGCTGCCTGCACACCTGGACCATCGCGGTGCCCTTGGTGTCTGCCTGGGGGAGAACGGCACTGGCCTCTCTGTGGCTCTCTCCCCTGTCAGTCACAGTGCGAGGGCGGGGTGGCAGCCTGAAGTCACCCAAAGCACCTAACAGCACCACCAGGTCGTCCCTGCCGCGGAGGACTCAGTGTCTCAGCGGCATGTCCCCAGCTTCGGCCAGTGACATGTGAGTGCCGCCAGCCCCACGGGCCTTCCCTGGGGAAGCCTCGGCCCCGCGCGTGACTCGCACCCTCCCCTCTGCGAGATCGCGGCAGCAGCTGAGGGGACAGCTCCCTGTGTGCCTGGGGCCGAGCAGACGGGCTTGGTGGCCGTCCTGGGCCACCCCAACACTCGGGCGCTCTGCTTCTGGGCGCGGGGCCTGTGTCTCTGGGCACGGCAGGCACAGTGCAGAGCGTCATCACCCCGGCCAGTGATGGGCAGGACTAACCCAGCTCCCTCGTCCTTGGCCGTGGGGGGGGTTGGACACCACCTCCAGGGCCCCAGGGGGTTGAGCCCACTGTCCACAGTGGCCACCTGCCCCATCCAGCGTGGCCTCCTGTAGCTTCCTCCCTTCCTCTCTCTCATCCGTTCCCCTATCGGCACTTCCTGCTCACGAGCCGAGCTTTATGCCAAGGCTCGCTTTGGGGGAACTCGACCCCAGGTGCAGAATGAGAAAGAGTTCTTGCAGGGCCCTCTGCTGGCCCCCGAGGACCGTGGGATGTGAGCAAGAAATAAGCCTTCGCCTCAGTCCCCCGGGGTGGGAGCAGTTGGCGACAGCAGCACAGCTTAGCCGAGCTGAGAACCATGACACCGTGTGGAGCTGAGGACCCAAGGCTCAGAGAGGAAGCGACAGGCTAGGAGTGGCTCGTGAGCTGTCCCACTGCAGAGCGCATGCTCTCAGCCACCTACATGTGCTGGAGCGAGCCGAGTCGGAGGTGACCCCGCCCGGCCTCCAAGGGCGCGCAAAGACCACACTGCACTGAGCTGGCCAGAGCTGGGCCTCTGCCCACCTCCCCTGCCACTTCCCAGATCCACCAGCGGAGCTTTCTCCCGCGGTCAGAGCTTGGGGACAGCTGACAGGTTGGCCGAGGGTCTGGAAGAGATGAATTTCCTCCTGCGTCTGCATTCTCTCCCTTCGGGCCAGCTCCGCAGCAAGCGGCCCACTGAGAACAGCCTGGGGCGCTCCCTGGGCCTCCTGGGGGGCGGGGCAAACCGTTCTCAGACCCGCCCTGTTGAGCCAAGGGGTCATTTCGATGGGCACTTTCCGCATCCGCAGCGTCTCGGCCGCTCCATGCAGGTCTGGACATTCTCGGGGTGTGTTTAACTACCTCTCATGGCTTTAATAAGAGAGAGACACGGAGGAGATGGGGGACATTCTGAAGGCCCTCCTGGAGGACAAGCGCAGGCCTGAGGACAAGTGCAGGGGACAAGCACAGGCCTGGGGGTGGGGACGACCGCAGACAGTTTCTCTGTCAACAACTTGAGAGCCTCCGCTGGACGAGCCGTCTCCCAACCGCCGGGCGAGCCCGCGGGCCACACACTTCCAGTCCTTTGCAACCTCGGTCCTGGCTGGGCTCTCGCTGTCCGTCCTTTTTCCGTTCTCCCTGGGGACAGAGCGGTCAGCCCTGGGCCCACAGCGCCTGGCCAGAGCCACCGGGCCTGGGCAGGTGGGGGGCCTGTTGTCGTGGGAGGCATGTCAGCCATGGACGGAGCCGGTCCCAGGGACTCCAGTGTTTGGTTGGGGTTGCCTAAGTGACTGCTCATGGGGGACCCTCCGTGCCCGACACAGCTGGGGCGTCTGCAGGCCCGCCCCTCCCATACACTGCCTGCCACCGTTCCAACTTTCCCTCCGGCTGATGGCCAAGCGACCAACACACAGGCGGGTTCGAAACAGAGGGGGCTTGTGATGACCGGTTTCATCGGCCTTA
>NW_006441953.1:30598889-30626199 GCF_000325575.1 Pteropus alecto | reverse complement strand
CTGGTGGCCACAGCTGTGCTTCCAAGGCGCTCAGGGAAACGGCCGTGAATGGATGCAGTGTTTCCTTGGTCCCCAGGTGGCTGACATGCCTCTATGGCAGAGCAATTTCAACTCGAACGTCTGCGGCCCCTCCTGGTGGCATTTTCTCTCCAAGAGCATCCTTTTTGGTTTGGAGCCCGTGTCTAGGGAGGAGTGGCAGTGAGATTTGCTGCTGAGTTGTCAAGTCCCTCTTTCTGGGAGGTCTCTCCAGCTGAGAACCTTTCCTGGGGTGGCAGGTTCAGGGGGGTCCCCTGTAGCCCCAAAACAAACAAAAGTAGGCCAAGAATGAGCCACGAGATGGGAGTGGAAGCCAGGTTGTAACTAATCCATTATGAGAGCCAAACTCACAATAAAACAGAACGGAGAGCATACAAGTCACGCCCACCTCACAGGGTTACCACGAGGCTGAGTGCCCAGGCTGGGTTCTCTCTTGGGGTCTCACAAAATCAAGGTGGCGGCAGGCTGGGCTGTCTGGTGGCTCGTGGCGGCATTGCAGGGGAGTCCAGCTCCTTGCGACAGCAGGTCTGAGGTCCTCGTGTCCTTGCTGGCGGTCAGCTGGGGGCTGCTCCCTGCTTCTAGAGGCTGCCCGCACCCCTTCTCATGCGACCCATGGTGGCCTGAGTCTGCCACATGTGTCGAAGTTCTCTGACTTTGCCTGCTGAAGGAAACGCTGCTTTTGAGGGGCTCGCCAAGGTCAAGTCCACCAGACAATCCCCGTTAAGGTCAGTGGTGTGGGGCTTTCATTACATCTGCAAAGCCCCTCACAGCAGCACCTAGACAAGCATTTGAATAACCGGTGGGTAGGTACCCTGGGCCCATGGGCCCATCTTTAGAATCCTGTCTCTTGCACCTGTCACACCCACGTTTGTTTTTTTTAAACTTATTTTGGAGTTGAATAAAAGGATAAAAATCCATGCCCTTGCTGAGCAAGAATAACAACACAGCTTGTGGCAGCAGCCAACACTCTGGAATAGATGGACGGACATGAGTTCTGGCTCCCGCCCCAACAGTCACGTGGAAGCTGGGACTCGTTAGGAAAAACAAAAAAGTTGTCTTTTTCTGCCTGTATGACCTTGAGCAAGTCACCTAACCTGGCTGGTCCCTGCCCCCTCATCTCTGCAGTGCAGGCTGATCCACGAGGGGACGTCTGCACAGAGCCTGGCGCCCGCTACCACTCGGCTGTTCTAAGTATCACACCCATCCACTGCTGACATGCTGTCAAGCCATCTGTACGACCTTCTCCTGAGCAAATTTTCTTCTTAAACGCCACCCCCATCCTTGTCGGGGCCACCATGTGCCATCTAGCTTGCTCCTCATGCACCAACCCCCGACCCAGGCCACCCACGCCCTTTGCCATAAGTGCATTCCGCTGGCCGATCCATGTATGGATCCAGGTTTGGAGATTCTCATACAGGCAGCTTCATCTCCACATGGCGATGACTTGCACTGAGGCAATGAAGTAAGTTCCAGACCTCAGGGAACTACCTGAGCAGGCTGCCAAGAGCAGTGGCAAAATGACAGACACCTCTACTCCTAGTCCCAGCTCCTCTTGGAACAGTGCCCAATGTGGCCACAAGGTGGCAGCACAGGCAGACCTTTGTTTAGGAAAATCTCATCGTTTCTGGACAGGATCCACCCAGTCAGGGTTGGCTTCCTGGCTGGCTTGGACTGACTGGCCCGTGGTTCCGTGTGCCCAGCGAGGCAATGACGCCAGTGCTTGCCTGTCTCGGGACACGGCGGCTGCAAATCTCTGCTGATTCCCCATGCTGCACCATGGGCTGTTTACCGCAGATGCCCATCTGATTTCTTCTGAGCCTCAGGAAGAGTTAGGAAATGAATATTTGTATCTCTTTTAAATCTCACAATAAATATGACCCCGGTTTTACAGTTGAGCAGATCAAGTCTGAGAGCTAGTGACTTGCCCAAGGTCACAGCCAAAGAGAAACATGACATATTGTTTTAAACTTTATTACAGAAAATTTCAAACGTGTACAAAAGAAAGTATCCTAACTCCCACAGGATTCATCATCTGGTTTGAACAATTATCAACATATTGCCACTTGAGCTTCTCCTACCCTCATTTTTCCTTTTTACCGGAGTATTTATAAAGCAAATTACAGACACTGGCAATTTACTGTAAATACTTCCATTTGCATCTCCAAACAATTAGAACACTTTTACCTAAACACCAGGACATCATCTCTTCCTAAGAAAAGCAGCAATAACTCATTAGTATCTAATACGGTTTCTATTCAAATTTCCCCACCATCTCACAAATGTCTTTTTTATTTGGTTTGTTCTACGGGATCCAAATGAGGTCCACCTATGCCATACAATTGTATCTTTTAAGCCCTTTTATCCTCAAACAATCCTAATCCTAATCCTTTTTCTTTTTTTTCCTCCCAGGCCCTTAATCAATTGACAAACCAGGTCTTTTTCTCCACAGAACATCCCACATCTGGGTTTGATTGTTTGCTTCCTCTCCTGCCGGTGGCAAAGGGCCTGGCACATGCTTTAACAGGAGCCAAGCAAAATAATAGGTCTGGTCCTCACAAATGCGACAAACAGGCAGTGCTACACTTGGGAGACCACGGGCTCCAGCCCTGGGATCTTGGCAGAGAGAGACCGCAGGCCAAGCAGTACTGAAGCGGGAGCCAGGCTGGAGCTCCTGGGGGCCTCATCGGAGCTAAGGGATATGAAAACAAGCAGCACCTTCTCTTCCCGCACCTCGGCTTCCTCGTGGCACATATACAGTAGCACTGACCTCCGTCAGATTAATGGAAACGCTGGGTTTATGCGCTTTAGCTGTGTCCCCGAAGTTTTCCCAGGTGCTGTTCTTGTTTTGAGAAAACTGAAGGTGGTAGAAAAGTGCAAAGAAAACCAACATACACCCAATCACCCCATGTCAACGCTGCTACCGCTGTCACATCTGCTTCCTAGTTTTTGCTTTAATAAAACTCACAGAGAGCTATGGAGCCCTCTAACCACCGCGCCTTGCTCCTGCTCCCCCTCCTTCACCGCCTCCCAGCAACAGCAGGAGGGGGTGGAGCCTCCCAAACCGCTATTTTAACCGTTGTTTCTAACGCACCTTGAAGGTGCATGTTGAAGTGCTTTTGCCCTTAACCTATTTGCATCTAACCAACACTGAGCGCTGTGTGCCCGGCACCATGCCAGGAGCTGGAGAACAACACAGGAGAACAGCACAAATGCCCGTCCGAGGTCCACACTGATCACTAAAGCAAAGGGCAGCCAGAAAGCGAGGCGGTGAGTCGCGCCGGCCGGGAACATGCGCACTTCCGGAGCCCGCCCCGCCCCCCCATGCTTCCTCCCCATTGGTTTTCCCTTGACCTCGCCCCACCCACGGAGAGTCTCCTCCCACTGTTTCCTTCAACTTTCCCCTCTTCATCTCCTGGGGCTCCGGAGCCCTCAAACCCCGCCCACCCGCCGTGACCCACATTATTGGTGACTATTGCCCGTCCATCAGAAGAGTAGCGGTCGCGGATTGGCTACGAGCAAGCAGTTGGGCGGGGAAGCAGGCACAGAGTCTGCGCGAGTGGCTTGGCCCATGAGGAGGCGGGCCAGCGCCCTCCGCGCACGCCCGGTACGTGCGGTGTGCCAGGCCTGGCGGCAATCATGGCGGCTCAGTGTGTGAGGCTCGCGCGGCGCAGCCTCCCCGCTTTGACGTTGTCGCTTAGGTAAGGGGCGCCTGGCTGCCCCGGGCTGAGGTGGGGCGCGGTCTGAGGGGTAGGGGTCAGGCCCGGGAGCGGGGCGTCGTGGGCCACTGACACCCGCCGGGGGCAGCCCTGCGGCTCGGCTCCCTAGCACTGTTCTCCTGGTGGGCATGGAGTGGAAGGCACCGTGCCCCCCGTGTGCCCAAGGCCCGCGCTGACCGCCGCCGGCGTGTCCCCGGGCCCGGGTACAGCCCCCACGCGCGTGCGCGCGGGCACAGGGCCGCCACCCCCTCGGAGCCGCAGACACCGGGGCTGGGTCGTCAGCAGAACCGGGCGCGCGTGCCCGGGCAGCGCCAGGGTGGATCCCCACCGGGCGCGCCCGGGAAGTTCTGTGAAACCGAGGCTTCCGTCGGCAGTTCACGGGCTTTCCCACGCGGGCCGAATTCCTTCTCCACCTCCGCCTTTTCCCGAGCCTTAGGTCAGAAGGGCACCGGAGCCTGTCCCGCCGTGGGGAGTTTATTTGGGCAGACCAGTGACTCCACAGTGAGGGGTCAGGAGTCAGTGCCCTCACCTTGTATTTTCTTCTCTTTTTTCTTTTTAACCGGTGGTTCCTTTTTGAAAGTCCTACCTCATAAGTTAGTTTGGCAAGTACTTGGCATCTTCTGTGTTGGAGGAACTGTCCAGATGAAGTTACTTAATAGAGAAGCGGCTTTGAGCCAAACGTGGGGCGGAAGCTGGGCAGAGCAAATCTCGTTTTTCCTCGAGGAGCTCGCTCACATGGTGGAGAGCCCAGGCAGGAGACGGAGGTGAAGATTACAGTGAAAGGGGCTCAAGGTGTGAGTGCCAGCCTAATGACATAAAAAATATGGGAACAAAAGAGCAGTGAAGCCACCTGTCATACTTGAGTGAAAAGGTGTTTTCCTCAAGTGATTAATGGCTAGGAAAGAGATAGCCAGTCAGCATTAATTTCTGTCTCTTGAGAACTGGTTTTGTGGAGAATCAAATGGGGAAATCAAGAAAGCTGAATTATAGCCATAGCTCTTAGAGTATCTCACCGCTCCAAGACTCAGTTTCCCTCTCTGTAAACCAGCGTGGGCTCGGACTCAGCCCTTTTGCAGCCACGGCCATGGCACTGCCCCCACAAACCGCTGCCGGCTGTGCTGCAGGTTAAGTAGGGCTGCAGAGCAGAGCTGACCTCCAGAAAGGCGGTGACTGTCACACCCAGAGGTCAGAGCTAGAAAATAAAACAGGCTTCACAACTGTACACTTGGCTTTTAGATTATTAGCTTTTTTTAAATCACAAAAATAACAATACAAAAATTATTGCTCCCTACCCCCCCAGTAAGACTAAGGGGTCCTTCCATTCCTCTGCGCAGGCCTAAGACCCCACATACATGCACAGGATTTCTAGTTTGTGTCTACACAAATGGGGTCACGTTTTGTGTGTTTCCCTAGGTTGCATTTCTTGCTGCGCAGTATTCACATTGTGGAAACAATCATTAATTCAGCCATGTCTCTTCTGATGAGCATCTGTTTCCAGCTTATCAAACTTCAGTGCTGGCGGAAACGTCCTTGTACGTTTATTCTGTTCACTGATAGCTTTCCTATTTGTCGAGACAGTTTATTTTCACATTGGACTGTGATGTAATTAAGAGGCACTCCACTGGTCCTGGTGAAGAAATCTGGGTTCTAAAACTATTCAATCATTTATTAATGGCTTTATGGCCTTGCGCTTATCACTTAACCTTTTCCATGTGGGAGTCAGATTGGATAATATCTTAAGTCACTACCAGGATTAGTTTCGGAGCCCTTTGTCATCCCCCATACACACCTATGCTTCCCTACCTCCACGCCTTTGTCCAAGGCAGGACCCTCTTCCCGAAGTGGGTCTGTCTCCTCCTGTCCAACTCCTTATTTGTAACCCTTACTTATCTATCAGAGCTGCTCTGCACAAAGCCTTTCGTGGCCTTCCATTTTTCCAAAGCTGAAACTATTCTCTGAGCCTCCCAAAGCACGTGGTTCTCTTTCAAACCCACATGTGTGTGTACAGGGATCTCTTTTGCACAGCAGTAAGTACCCAGTGGCCAGGAACTCTGCCCTGTTAGTCTTTGTCGTCACCTCTGACAGTAGGAGGGCCACACCTCAGAAGGCGGTGTTTAGGACAGAAGGGAGAGGTCAGTCCTGTAGACTTGGTACACCAGCACGTCAGCTTAGGCATGCATCGCAGACGACTTCCTGTAAATAAATAGCTTCTATTACATCATACACGGTTTGCCTTTACTAGACCCAAGATAAATCTTTTCTTTCCCAACAAGACGAGAGCAAATAGTTTAAAATTACCTCAAATCTCAAATCATACATCTGATGTTAAGAAGCAAGAAAAAAAAAAAGAAAAAACTGTCAGTGTCTAACTCGTGGGCTTTCTTCAGGCCCTCCCCGCGGCTGCTGTGCACAGCTATGAAACAGAAGAACAATGGCCAGAACCTGGAGGATGACACCGGTCAGAATGAACAGAAGACAGACACTGCCGCCACGGAGAAGGTGCTCGTGGACGAGAAGGTCAAGTTGGAAGAGCAGCTGAAGGAGACTGTGGTAAGGCCGCCCGCCGCTCTGTGGGAAGGGTAGTCTGCTGACCTCCAGTCAGGTTCTCGGGGGGACATCTGGCCAACCTCCAGATTGACCGACAGCAGAAGCCGAAGCCAGACAAATTCAGTCATTTGTCGAAGGACTCTGGCTGGGTCCTGCAGGAAGGTACTGCTAAAGAAGAGACTAGAAGCCAAATGCTGTGTGGCTCTGGTTCTGTCACGAGGACCATCCTGACAGGCTACATAGGAAACAATGGATTCAGACTTAAAATGGTCTTCACAGACAAAGCACGCTCGGGGTGGCTGTGTCAGCTGGGTCTCGGGGAAGCGTGAGGACCGGGGCCGCGGGTGCGGTCGTGGGTGAGGCAGCGGTTCCTCAGCTACGAGTGATGCGGGTTCCCACTCCGGGTCAAATCCCGGAGGCGGTGCACATCCAGTTCAAGGGCTCGACAGTGAGGGTGTCAGACACGTGTTGCTGACGCTGTTCTAACACGCTGATGTGTGTGAACCCTCAGCACCCTGCGCGCCGACTGTTAACATCCCTGTTTACAGATGAGGGAACTGAGGCACCGAAAGGTCGGGCAGACCTCCCAAGGTCACCGAGCTTCCTAGCGCCAGAGCCGGGGTCTGAGCCTC
The DNA here is from genome assembly GCF_000325575.1 of Pteropus alecto. Taxonomy (NCBI): domain Eukaryota; kingdom Metazoa; phylum Chordata; class Mammalia; order Chiroptera; family Pteropodidae; genus Pteropus; species Pteropus alecto. Next base: position 30,619,268 of record NW_006441953.1, on the reverse strand, counting down.
GGACCCCCTGCTCTCGACCACTGTGCTGGGGCTGCCTGACGACTGAAGCCAGAGGGAGCGTAGAGGCCCCCCAGAGCGACTCAGTCCCCATTAAAAACCGAAATGCTCAGCAGATGAGGGAGATTACAGGGGGTGCGGCGAGGCTGAGGAAGAGGCCAGGGCTCGGATATTGCATAAATGTTGTACCGAGCCACGTCTGGGCAATGGTAAAAATACCAAAGGTTTCATCTCTCCGATGGGCTGAGGCCTGCACTGCCCACCCCGGTGTGTGGTTCTAAACTTCCTCAGGCTGTGGGGACGCGGCGGGTCAGCCCGACCAGGGCGCTAGGGTTCCCTCGAGTTGGAAAGTCTGCTGAGGAAGTGTGTGGTCCTTCCTGGTGGGGTGACAAGGCCATCAGAACCGCAAGAAAGTGGCTTTTTCTTGTTCTTTCCACAGCTGTACACTAGTAAGAATGGCTTTGAGAACCACGTAAATACGTGTCACCCTGACATCTTACTCCCCACTCGTTGGAATTTCTACCTGTTAAGCTGCGTGTCCGTAGCCCAAAACCTCAAACGTAGTAATAGATGTCATTTGTGTTTTGACTTGGCCTTGCGATAGCAGGTTTGCTTTCCTTTGAATTTGTTCCATACTTTATTCATGTAAATTTTTATTTTTTAGGAAAAATATAAGCGAGCTTTGGCAGATACTGAGAACTTGCGGCAGAGGACCCAAAAATTGGTGGAGGAAGCAAAATTATATGGTAACTTTAAACATTATATGATACGGACCTGGGAAAACATGGGGTCGGAAAACAAGGGGGTTGGGTGTGGATGTGGGTGAGGAACAGCAAGAACAGCCAGGGTGGGAGGCGGGGAGCCCGAGGCTGCACCCCTTCCGCATCTGAGAGGGGGTCGGCAGTAAAGTCCAGCGGGGGCGTTGACACTGTGAACCGCAGCTCCTTCCGTGAGGAGGGGACTAGCTGCTCTTCCCCGCGGAGACCCTGGTGTGACCCTGCAGAGCATTCGAGCAGGTCGGCCTCTGACGTCCATTCCCTTAGCTCTACCAGCAATAACATCGACACCGCTGAAGATCTAAAAGCCGTCTGTGTTGTCACCTGTGTTGTTACTGTCCTCCCCACTTTACGTGAGATCAGTGAAGCCGAAATGACCTGCCACCCCTCACGAAGCTCATAAGTAGTGTCACCGGCGCTGAGGCTGGTGCTCCCCGTCTAGGCCTATCTGTTACTAAGCCCGAGCTGCCATTTGAGTCTTTGGGGAGCTGCCCGTCAGGCTTCACCCGCATTGTACGTGAAGAGCCTCAGGCTCACAGAGCACTTGCTGCCCTGTTAGGGGCCTGGGTGGGAGCACATGCCAGCTGGAGCACCCTCATCAGCCCTGACTTCCGTTCAGCATTGGAAACATTCTTTTGAAACCACAGAGTTTTTATGTAATACAGTGCCATGAATTTGGAGAGAATTCTCATGTTTTATCTTCTATTAGATGAAGGTTGATGCAGGTTCAGGTGAGGGCTTGGGCTGTGTCTTCGTGACTTTTCTACCCCATGGTGCCACTAGTGGCACCTGTACCGAGTGCGCTGCGTTCTCGGCATTGTGAGCACACACGACTCCTGTCCTCTTAACTATGCTGTGTGGTAGGTGCTGTTATGATCCTACCAGTTGTTATAACTGGACGAGCCAGTCCCCAGAGAGGGTGACCGTGATCACACAGCGCTAAGTAATAGCCAGGGACACGGCCCCAGGCTCTGTGCCCTTTAGCTCCTGCCCACTTCCGGTGGTGGCCCTACTGTGTGTGGGGTGACATGCTGTTGGAGTGTGCAGTCCCCCAGGGGTTCTGGAGCAGGATAGATGGTGAGGTGGTTCTGCACATTTTTAGCTGCCAGTCTTCATGGCTAATTAACTCATCTAAACCCCCAAAAACTTTTTGTTGATGTTTTTTCCAATCAAGCGTTTGAAATCTAGGACAGGTGAGTGATTAACAGGGCCTACAATTTTGAGTTGCCTGCTCCTCAAATAAGAATGCAAATGGTATTCTTCTTTAACTCCATTTAGGCATTCAGAGCTTCTGCAAGGACTTGCTAGAGGTCGCGGACATTCTAGAGAAGGCAACACAGAGTGTCCCAAAAGAGGAGATTAAAGACGAGAACCCTCACCTGAAGAACCTCTACGAGGGGCTCGTGATGACCCAAGTGCAGGTCCAGAAGGTCTTCACCAAGCACGGCTTACTCAGGCTTGACCCGGTGGGGGCCAAGTTCGACCCGTATGAGCACGAGGCCTTGTTCCACACGCCAGTCGAGGGGAAAGAGCCGGGCACGGTGGCGCTAGTTAGCAAAGTGGGGTACAAGCTGCATGGGCGCACCCTGAGGCCCGCCCTGGTGGGGGTGGTGAAGGAAGCCTAGCTGCCTGCAGCGGGTCGGGGTGGGGGGTGTCCCTGGTAAACACTGGCGGTGACTCGTGCCAGGCTGGTTTGCCCGCCCTCCCGTGAGTACTGAGCTTGCCCAGCCCGCTGGGAGCTCGGCGGCGGCGACACAGGCTAAGCCGCCTGCGCAGCTGCGTTCCCGAGCTGATTCGGGAGGCTGTTAATACACGCCTGATGGTTCCACACACTCACAAGACAGGCCGATGGGATGCGACTGGACCCTAGAATATTATGAATGACGCTGTATCTGCTCAAACTCTGGTGACGTCTAGATGTTCTGAATGAATAAATGGTCTGCGGGGACCTGCTGTTTGGCTCGCTGGCGGCCAGTCCGCTGTGTGTCCTGCTTCTCACTAACCCGCAAGCTCCAGGGCGCTCAGCCCCCTGCACTTGAGCCAGCAAAGGGGAGGCACGAGCGTAACCATTTTTCTTGCTGAGGAAAACTGCCCTTGCTGAAGAACGTGCGGCTTCACTGAGGGTCACCAGCCAGCTGCTAAGGGGCCGGCTTCTGGCTTTCCTTTGGCGGTGTGAAACGAGCAGACATCCCTAACAATTCTCACCACAGTTACCAAATCTGACAGAATCAGTTACTTTTGCCCCGTTTTGTTCACCTATCTGTAGAAATGATTAAATATTATATGCAACTAGTTACCGATGACCTGAAAGTATTTTCTCTAGTAAGACAGACTTTCTCAAAATCTGAGGACTCCATGATTGGTCAGTTTTAAATGTTAATGTTTAACTTTTAAATTTAATTAAGAGGATTAAAGCCCTGATGTTTATTTTCTACTTTCTGATAACTACTTAGTGTACTGTGGATACCCTTACTAAAGAAAGCAGGACTTAGCTTTCCCGTTCTCTGCTCAAATCCAGAAGCTATAGGCTTGGCACATCCACCCAAACACGCTGGCTTCCCTCTAGAGCAGCTGCAGGCTGGCACGTGACTGTACTTCTGCTGGGGGCCGACGTGGCCAACTCAGGACCACAAAGGTGACCGCCGACGCTCAGGAGCCACAGCAAGTGCACAGTCTGTGAAAGCTGCCTCGTGCCCCTCCCTCAGACCCCCGCGCTCCTGATTTACGCTGAGAAAAGCCAATTGAGGTATCTTGTGAACAGGAAAAAGAACCCGCTGCCCTGCTTCTCAGAGGTCCTCCTAGGGTTGAAGGTCAATACTAGTCGATCCGTTATCGCATAAAAAAGATGTGGCGATTAATTTTGCTCAGTTTTGAAAGATGTAAGTAATAGTCCCATAATTAAAATTTCAGTTTATATGATTTCAAAACATTCTTTCCTTTAAGTTGCCTTGAATAATTTAGTCAAAAACGTACCCCAGAACTAAAGGCTGCCCTAATGTGTCAAGAAAACAGACAAGGGGGAGTGACAGCTGTGCTGTCCACCCCGCCGCTGTGTGTGCTCTTCACCTCCCTGGGACGCACCTGTGTGAGAAAGCCGGCTAAGAAGAGCCCCTCTCAGACCCACTCCGGCGACTGCAGCTGCTGGAAGGCGCGAACCCTGGAGACGGGGCGTCCGCGTAGACCAGTCCCAGCCTGCGCGTTCCAGTCACCCAGTCAGCCAGCACGGGCGGGAAAGCAGTTCTGCGCGTGTGTCCTCACTTAGCATGTTGCAGTCCTGCACCTAAACGACCAGGGACCAGCCAGGCCAGTGCTCCCACGGGCTGGTACGAACGGGAGCCGGGTTGCCCGAGGCCCTGGTGCGGGAGCTTACCTGGAAACTGACACGCCGTCACCCACCTGCCCGGCGGGTTCTGTGTGCCCGCGGCCCGGACAGCGGCCTTGGCTGATAGCTTGACGGAAGGCCGGGTAGCACATGTCGCCTGCTCTCTCCCGTCCTGGTTCTGAAGCTGGCTCTGAAAGGCAAAGGCTGGAGGAGCAGGTGGTAAGAAGCAATCGGTGACACTATTTTGTTCTCAACTTGTTTTAATATGTAAAAGGGCAATAAAAACAGCAGTCAGAGTTTCGGTTTTAATACATTCTTGGAATGCTGGCCGTCCAGAGTATTTAGAATAGCTGAATTACCGAACTTGACTCAAAGTTAAGAGTTGAAATTTTGAAAAGACCTAATTCCATGGGATTATGGTGACTAGTGTACCATGAGAATTAAATACAGAAACGTAAAGGCTCTGAGCTAACAGCAGGGATGGGGACTAATGTGACAGTCATAGCTGGAGGTGATGGGATAAAGGCAACGAATCATAAAAGTACTTTCGTAACAAAGTGTTAATACTTTAACATAAATTAATTATACATTCATTATGGTGTTTTCAAACAGTCAAGCCTAAATAAATTCTTCATACCATCAAAAAGATATACATACTAAAAATCTGCGTAAGCACAAAGTTTTCATTTGACAGCTCTTGGCCTGGGCCACACATTTACAGGGATGTTTTGCTTCTCAAGCTTAATGAAAGTCTGGCAATCATTTTATATAAAAATAAGACTAAGTTTAAAACCTCACCAAACGGCATCTGATGTAGAAAATCCATGGGATGACGACGCCGGGGTAGCTAAAGCCAGTGGGGCGCCAACGTCATCCCGGCCACCTGGAAGGCTGGCGCGAACGGCTCCGTAGGCCCTCCCCTCATTTCTGACTCTGGGGGACTGGGTGGGGCCTGAGCGCCTGCATCTTAGCAGGTTCCCAGGGGAGACTGGTGCTGCTGGTCCAGGAACCCCGGGTGACAACCACTGGCCAAGAAAGCTGTGAAACCTTAGCACCCGCTCCCTCACTGCTCAGTGGAAGGCGACACCTGCTCTGTGTCAGCGGCACTTATCCCGCAGGGGACCGTGTGGAGGTGGCCCTCAGGAGCAACCACGCTCACTGTTGTCAGAGAAGTCCCCCGCTCAGCTAACAAGACCTTCTCGCCAGCATGCAAGTACTTTACAACTAAAGCCAGTTATGACAGATCTGATAGGTTTTATTTAATGCTGAAAAATTTACTCTAGGGGGACAGAGGATGTAAAAGAAAGGAAAAGGCACCGTAATTAAGTCGTCCTTGGAAATAATGAGGGTTTGTTTTCTTTCAAATAACTTCACTTTAATGGAACTTCAAGCCCAAACGTTCTGGGAGGTAAACAGTCTCTTGGTAGCTATGGGGGCGGGAGGAGCAGGGCAAGCAGGGGCAGGGATGGAGCGCTGGGTCCCCCCGGTCACTCCACAGACTCTAAAGCAGGGTCTTGGACGTGAGAACCCTGAGCAGCCGGAAGACAAATGACTGACTCAAGTTCCAGAAGGAAGGTACCATGTAGCCATGAAAGAGGGCCCTGAAAAACTTCTAATGAGGGCTGGGCGGAAGCCACGTCTGAGTCTGGTTCAGGACAGTGACCAGTGCCCCAGAGGAGCAGCGCACCGGCCTCAGCCCGGCCCAGCCATGTGAGCCGCCCCATCTCACCTGGCTGGTCTGCAGATGCCTGGTGAGATGCTTGCTGGGCTAGCTTGGTCAGAGTCCCAGTGAAAAAGGTAGTTGACACTGTCATGAAAATTCTGGAGGAAGCTAACGCCAGAACTCAGCACTCTCGGCCACGATCTTTCTAAAATGAGTTCTTGTAACTAAACTGCACAGCTAGCACAAAAAGCGGCCAGCAGCGGCCCCAGGGAGGCTGGCTCAGCGTCCTGGGCGTCCACGCTGGCCCTGTGGCGGCGTCCTGGCTGCACTAGGCGGCTGGCGGGGGCAGCGCCCGGAGGCACAGGCCAGGGGCGGCATGGGACTTGGGGACTACGAGCTCAGCTCTGCCGCCGCCAAGCAGTCCAGGGGACGCGCATCTGGTCACTGAGTTCGACGTAGGCCTCAAGTTCCAAGAAGACCTCGTCCTGCCCCGCGGCCCCACCTAAAGTGCCACGTGCCGGGGCTTGTACCGCAGGGTAACGCTGGCGGCCGGCGGCCCAGCAGGGACAGCTGCTCCCGTCACCCGCGGCACAACAGTTATGCACCACAGGGAAACTCACGAGAGGAAATCATCCAATCTCATCATACTCTCCAAACTGAACACAGAAAGGCAAATCGTCATCTTAAACTGTCACTTTTGGGACCAAGGTACAACGTACATGTATTTGTTTCCCCCATGATCTAAGACTTACTATTGCTTCTCTCAGAGGCCCATGAAAAGAATTTATACCCTAGAAAAAGGAACGCGATTTGCTTACAGAAGACCAACGGCGGGAAAAGCGGTCCCTGCCCCTGCCCCTCCCCCGGCCCCGGGCGGCCTGGCTCCCGGGCGATTCCAGCAGCGGCCCAGCTTTGCCAGGATCGCTTCAGGAAGCGTCCCGGGAGATCCAACCGCTCTCCGTGAGGAAGTTTAAAATCCTTTTCTTGAGGACTTTGTCCAAGTAACTGGGAAGGCGACTCTTGGAGGGGATGCCCTGCCGTTTCTGGAGGTGGTCTTTAATGATGATGGTCTTCACGGTCAGGTAGCGCGCGGGGCTCAGGTTCAAAGAGCTGCAGAGCACCTTCTCGCGGTCCGACAGCAGCTCGAACCCCGGCAGGTTCTCGATGGCGGCGAACTCGCCGTCCTTGCCGTCCTCCTTGCCGCGCTTGGAGCCCGCGCTGTTCTTGTTCTCCTTCCTCTTCTCCCGCTTGTGCCGCGCCGCCTCGTACTCGGCCGACTCCTCCATCTTGGTGATGCCGTTGCGCCGGTACCTCTGCAGCTCGCGGATCTTGGCCCGCAGCATCTTCTCCTTGTGCATGTTTTCGAACAGGTCGTCGAACTCCTTGCAGGACATGAACTGGTAGAGCGGCCGCAGCTTCAGCCGCAGCTCCTTCTCCTCCTTGGTGATCTTGCGCTTGGCCGTCTTCTCCTTCTCCTTCTTGTCCCGCCCCAGGAAGGCCGGCACCAGGTTGTAGTCCCGCGCGATGTTCTTACGCCGCTGCCTCTCCCTGAGCTTCCGCACGTACATGTCCACGTGCGCGCGCTTCAGCTCGATCTCCACGTCGTCGTCGTCGTAGTTCACCGAGAGCCCGCTGATGAGCGTCTCGGCGTCCTGGTCATACTCGATCTCATAGTCGTCCCGCAGCGGCATGTAGCCCAACTGCTGCTGCTCAGCCACCGAGATGTCTAGGGGAGGCAAGGGGGTAGTGAGGCTGGGCGACAGGGGGCCTCCACTGGGGCAGGTGTGGTCTGTCACCCGGTTGGGGATGGTGTCAGGGATGCAGGCCTTCCCCAGGTTGCCGTGGATGTACATGCTTACGTAATGCTCCATCACTTCCTGGGGAGTCCGGGAAGCTCCGACGTGAGCGGCCATATCTTCCTACAACGACAGAGGTCAGCGTTATTTCCGAAGCCAGAGTGGCAGACTCACGGTTTGCAGAAAAGTCCCTTAACATCTTCTCAAAGGTTACCTGGACTACTTCCCGTCACCATCATAACGCCCCTCCCAAAGCACAGTCGGTGGCACATTCTCTCAGGCTGGTCTTGCCACCTGGATGTCAACGCTAGAAGGAAACTTCGGGGGCTCTACGTGACAATGGGTGTCGCAGTGAGCTCGGGAGAGCTGAGACGAGCGCCTGGTCTGGGATCTGGACTCCGCTCTCCCGGCTCCCTGAACAGGACCACCAGGGCCCACCTGGAACTGGCATTTTGTCAAACCCTGGGCTGTCCCAACTCTGTCTGAGCACGACAGGACACAGGTGGGCAGGGCCACAGAGCGCCTAGGGGCCCCGCCCCCTCCCAGTGCAACCTCTTCATTCCCATTGGAGAACAGGCTCCTCCAGAGTTCAGGGCCCAGGTTCCCAACCACAGGAGGGACCCCATTCTCCCATGCTGCCTGCCTGCCTCCCCAAAAGGGCCGAGCCTCTGTCTCTGATGCTCCCCTGGGCTCAGAGGGCCATTCTGCCCCCTCCCAGGTGGCCAGGAAGCCCCTTCATGCGGGGGCGGGAGGGGGGCTTCACTTATAACCACCCCCACACTTGGGGAGCTCTCCCAGGACCCGGCAGGGCTGCAAGCACTCCCTCCTACGAGGAGGTAACCGTGACCGCCAGGGTTATTAATGGGAGGAAATTGTACAACTCTCTCAATCTTTTCCTTCTGCCAAGAGACCTCTTCCTTAACGTCAACCGCTAAAGCCACTTCAGACAGCAGCGGCCCAAAGTGCGCACTCATCCAGCCGGCTCGCTCGGCACCACGCGCAGCCCCCTCCCACCCCCCACTCCGCTCCCGCCACACGCTGCCTCCCACCCAGCAACACTCACCCCCACGAGGCCGGGGTGCTCTCCGCACCCCGAAGGCCAAACGGGAACCCGAGAAACCAGCCAGCCCGTTCGGGCTGATGGCGGATGACACAGTGGGTGCCGTGGGGAGAGACGAGCTCGTGGTGCAGGGACCAGACCCTGCTCCGGCCATCTCAGGGCACACAGGGCTGTGGCGGGCGCTGCTCCCGCCAGGTGCTGGGTGCTGAGGGTGGGCCTTAGAGGCACAGGCACAAAAAAGGCCATACTGGGACCTACCACGAGGAAAGGGAAGACCAGAGCTCAAACTAGTTTCTGGTCTGATGGGGATGCACTGTTTCTGTGATTTTTCTTTTAAAAAAATTCTCAATGAGCATCAAATCTGTTTGTGATATTTTCCCAGGAAGCATTTGGTCCAAAAAATAAGGCCAATTAACAACCATCCCCAGCATCTACTGCCACTCTGTGTGACCCAGGCCAGCCACTCCCGTCTCTGAGCCTGAGGTCCTCACCAGAAAAGGAGCAGAACCAGCCCCAGCCACCCTCACCCTTCCAAGCACCAGCGGCAGAGCACAGACGTGCAAAGGCTTCACACACTGCAGTCAGCTCTGCACAAGTCCCCACTCGTACAGTGGCCACTGAGGGGCTGGTGAGCGTGAACACTCTTGTACCCACCCCGCCCTGGGGCTAGGAAGACCCCAAGTTATGCTGGAAAACACCGTCCCTTCAGGAGGAGAGGACGTGCTGGCCCAGGTGTCTGGAGAGCAGAAGCAGCCGCCCATACCTGGTCTGAGCTTCTGGTGCCAGGCGGTGGCCACAGGCATGGTCAAGCCTTGCCCATGGCTTCTCCACCCCTCCCCACAGCTCTGTCCAAGGCTGGAGCCCCCACAGACTCGGAGTCCAGTTTCCGGGGAGCCTCCCAGGTGAGGAAGCTGGGGTGCCCTCTTACCAGAGGCTCAGAGGGGCCGCTGTGAACCCACAGCTGCATGGTCAGAAATCCAGCCCCAGCCTTGGCCCTGGCCTGGTCCAGTGAGGAGACTTGCAGTGAGAGGCCGGCCCCGCACAGGAGCGCCAGCTGCCGCCCCAGCAAAGTCTGCCGCCCACCCTGAACCCCAGCAACCTGCCTTCCAAAAATCAGCCGCTCACAGCACCACACTTTGGATAAAATTTAAATCCTAGAAGACCAGAAGGATTCTGTGTAATACCGTGGTATCTGACCAAACCGAGATTATCTGTTTGCATTTTATATTTACTTCCATCACCTTCCGCACTCTGGGGACAGAGGGCAGAGAATGGAGGCAGCAATGAAGCCTCAAGGCCAGGGCCGGGCCAGGGGCCAAGGCAGGGGACGACCTGATGCCTCCGCCCTCCCCGCCAAGCATGCTGCAGGCCGCATGCCAGTCCATTCTCCCGGCCCGGCAAGCAGGTCAGCCAGCTCATCCAGGTCCTCAGAACAAAGGAGACTCTGCTCTCAGATGATATTTATAAAGCCACAAATCAGAGGGTTGATGCCCTATCACCAGGAGCCCAGGACTCCCATTAGCAATCAAACTGAGCCACCACCTAAGAACGGCTGAAAGGCCATCACTAGGAGAGCCACTGGCCATCAGCTACTTCTGAGTAGCTGGCCCCTCCGGAGCCACCACATTAGTTTAATGATCAATGACAAAGGACCAGGAAAACACACAAGCTCCTGATTTTCAAGGCCTCTGAAATGGAGAGTAAGGGTCATAACGGAACAATCTAAGTATGAGCAACAACACAGCTCTGCTTTTGCCAAGAATCCACAGGACAGACACGTTCACTGAGGCCAAATCACAGTAAGGAAGATATTTAAAACGATGGTTTAAAACAGCAACAGCTACTGCACTCTACCACCTGCCACATGCCAGCCTTTTCTCCAAGTTTCACGAGTTAATGGTCACACAAGACTCGCCCACCTCCTGCGAGCGAGAGAAGTGTCTTGTCACCACACTACAGCACCATATATGACAGAAGCAGACTGACTGGGAGGGCAGTGCTCCCCTCGTAAGTTCCAAGGTCGATGTTTTCGCTTGATCCGGGAGGCAGACGCATGGGGAGGCAGACGCGCCAGGAGCGGGTCTGCGGAAGATTTGGAGACCGAGCTCACCTCGAGTACAACCAAAGTTAAACAGGTAACACGACTATACGCTGAAGTGGGTTTTCCCACCGCAACGGGCAAAAACACAGGGGTAAGTAACCCGAAGCCTACAGCAACAGGTTCCGTGAATGTTTTGTCCTTCATTCTCCCTTAAAAAAAACCAAAAAACAAACTCCTATCTTTGGAAAAAGATAAAGAGAGATAGGTATGCCTCTTCCTTAAAGTTATTTGAAAACAAGGGGGAATGTGCCTGAGGACACTTAACTAGGGCCACGAGATCTAGTTCAAAGGTTGCTAGACTGAGGCCAGGACACTGCCTCTCCAGGAGGGGAGGGGAGCCTCCCAGCGACAATGACAGTGCCAAGCTCTCTGGCTGGTCTGGCCTCCGGCACGTGGGCAGGAAAGGAAGAGGACAGTCCAGAGAAAGCATATGCGCTGGCTGGCTCCTGCCAGTGGGGCGCGCTCACAGCCTCTCCCCTACATGCTCCGGCCAGGGCCACCTCCGCCCGTTCTGACCCAGAGGTCTCCACGCCAGGACTCGACAGGGCGATTCCTGTGTATGACAGGCCTTTGGAGGCTCCCATCAGCAAGTCCACCGCCTCCCGCACTGGGCTGGCCCCCCGTCAAAGGTAAAATTTAACAACAGGGCTGATGTGGAGGACTTCCTGAAAGTGAAACTCGCCCATTCACAGGGTGGTCTTCCCCTCAAGATCACATCCTACCTGGGGAGTAGTAAGATCATCTTTCTTTTTGTGAAACGGTGACAGATTATTAATTGGATCTTTAAAAAGTTTCTTAATACCCTCCCCTGGCAAACTTAAAGTTAGCAATCCTATGTAAGCTTTCAAAATATTTTCTTTCCATGTGACTGGTCTACGAAACCTGAAGGTCTGGGCAGCACTCACCTGTCAGGCTCAGCCAGACTCCTCGGGCACTCCCCGAGGCCCTCTCAGATCTGTCCTTGGCGCCGGCCAGACACCACAGGCTCTGGGGTCAGCCCTTGGGGTTCCAATCCTGGCTCCGCCCTTAGGAGCTAAGTAACTGGAATGAATCCTTTAGCCTCTCTTACCTCAGACTCATCTGAATTATGGAGGCAACAGTAGCACATACCTCCCAGGACGGCCGGGAGGAGTGAGGTCGAAACACACGTATGACACGGCCAGGCCGGGCGCTGCGCGCTCCATCGATGGCGGCTGTCGTTACTTCTGTGAAGCTGCCAGCTTCACTTGTGCAACCTGTGTTTATCCCTCAAGACCCAGGTCATCTCCCCAGAAGCCCTCGATGATCCCCAGAGCTGGGATCAGATTGTGGCTCGACCTCGTACTAGCTGTAAGAGCCCTATGCTCTCAACGTCTGCTCCTTGCCCTCCCCTCGAAGGGTTTGTCAAGGAAGAATAAGGATCATGTAAGAACAGTTAACATGTGAGCGCTTTTCGCATATCATCTCATTTCATCCTAAAATTCCCACGAGGTAGTATGAGTGTTAGACGCACATGTTATAGATCAGAACTTAGGTTAAGCAGTCCCCACGGGCACGAGGCCAGCAAACGCTGAGCCCGTCTGACAAGCAGTCTCACTGCAGAGCACGCGTCCCTGTCACCACGCTGCCTCTGGTGGAGCGATGATGCAGCGCGCACGGGGAGGTCTGAGACCGAACGCTTCCTGATACCCCAAAGCCCAGTGCCAGGCCTGACACAGGGCTGCTTCTGTCCAGACCGACCCGCTCAGGAAGCGTCGCCATGCCCCTCGCTCGGCTACTCACTTCGGCCTCTGGGAGCCAAGTGAGGGGCACAGTGGCACCTACGTCCTCCCTGAGCACAGACTCCGGCTGCGGCTCCGCACACGGCAGTGCTCCGGCAGAGCCGCCCCGCCTAGCCCGCGGCACGGCCTTCCTGTGCGGGCTGGCGGCTTTGCCCTGGAGCACTCTGAGTGTCGCCGCCACCGTCCTGTCACAGCCTTTCTCAACCAGCAGCATCTGGACTGTAAAGCACAAGGCAGAGGCCTCCAGGCTGCTTTTACTCCCCAAGCGCTTGGGGTGGGGGTGGGGAGCTTCCTTTTTCTTTAAGTGAAGAAGCTTCAAAGGGGCAGAAGCAACCGGAGGCCCCCGCCTGAAACTGCAGGTCCCGGGGAGCTGACTCTATGTGCGGCACAGACCCCAGGAGCAGCGGGGGACGAGGCAGCAGAGGGGGAGCAGAGGGCGGCACAAGGCCAGGAGAGAAGAGTCTCTGAAGGGCGTGGCATGTCCTGAAGGACAAGGAGGGCCCGTTCCAGGCCAAAGGGAAGAGGGAGGCAGGAGCCCCGGATCAGGGCGTCTCCTGGGTGGCCTGCGCCCACAGAGGAGGAAGCAGGTGCAGGGAGCCTGACGGCCACCTGACTCAGAGCTCAGCAGGAGCATTCCCGGGGCTGACCCCTTGCCCTGTGGCTCGTGCCCGGAGGAGAGCTCAGGTGTGTTTGCTGAGTGTGCCAGGACAGCAGCCTGTCTCTCAAGATACGTGACATACGCCAGTTGGGCCCAATCTCATCTGACCTGTCGCTGGCCCTGGCCACCTCGTGGGCTCACTGTGAGGAGCAAGTGAGGGACCTGTGAGTGGGAGACTGGCCGGGGGGAGGGCGGCACATGGCCTCCCAGGGGGCGGTGCTGTGGCAGAGCCCGCATCTCTTAAGTCACTCGTACACTTATCACCTTTTCCGACGGCTTACGCACGGGCTTTGGGCACGGGCTCCCTGCCCTCTGCTCTGTCTGCCCTCAGCCTCCCGTCACGTCCCAGAGCGCTCACTCCAACGCCACCACCTCTGGGTGCCTCCTCAGCCTCTGGCCTACAGGAGCGACCAGGGCGCCCAGGCTTCCCGGCCATCTGTCTCCCAGCGGGGCTGTCCTGGCAGCTGGAGGCAGGACATGCAGAGGTCAACCAAGGCTCCAGCAGACAGCCCGCCCGGGCTGGAACCGGCTGTCACATGGTGGGACCCTGGACACGTTCTCTCATCCAGCCTCATTCTGTCCTCTTTAGAGTGAGAACAGCCCACCTGCTCAGAGGCTGAACACCCTCTGGCTGGCCCTGGGCCACACCATCCAGCCACACCCCCCGGACCCTCCCTTCTGCCTTCCCTGTCACTTCCCAGTCAAGAGCCCCAACCTTCCTCCGAGGATACATTGGCTGTCCGTGCCACCTCCGACGTCAGAGGCCGACGATGAACACTGGCTTCTGTGTGTCATCAGTAACCCCACGGACACCACTGGCCACTGCTCCTGCTTACTGGATTTTTTCAGACGGAAAGTTCTGTAAGCCTCACTTCCAAGCTCCTGTCCTGTCTCAACTCACTCAGAATTCACCAACTCACACTGTGACTGGCCCTCAAGGTGACTGAAGCCTTTCAGGTCAAATAAGCTGCCTGTGAGAGCGTTAAAAGGTGCACAGCGGGCCCTCAGAGAGTCCAGCGCCATCATCTGACCCAGCGAGCCCACCTTAGGGGTTCACCCAAAGGAACTGAAAGCAGGGGCCCCAACAGATACCTGCACCCCATGCTCACGGCAGCACTGTTCACAACGGCAAAGTGGAGGCAGCGCAAGCGTCCTTCAGCGGGTGAACGGACACACGGAACGCGGTCGGTCGGGGCGGTGGACCCATCCTTAAGGGAGGACAGCCTGACACCCGCCCGCCAAGACAGGGATGAAGGTGAGGACGCTGTGCGGAGTGAGGGAAGCCAGTCACGAAGGACAGCTGCTGTGGGCCTGCCCTCAAACGCGGTCTCCGGAGGAGGCGAAGTCACAGGGACAGAAAGCAGAGCGGTGGAGCCGGGGTTGGAGGCGGGGACACGGGAGCTGTAGTCTACTGGGGACAGTTCCAGTTCACGAAGATGAGAAAGTCCTGGGGATGGTGGTGGGGACGATTTCACGACAGTGTGAGTGTGCTTAATGCCGCTGAGCTGAGCACTTAAAAGTGGTTAGAATGGTAAATCTTATGTTAGGAATATTTTACCGCAATAAAAATAAACTTCAAAAAAAGGAATATCGACTTTAAAGTGGCAGGCTTCACCCTACAGCAGCGTGTCTCACAGTGGGGCCCTGGGCAGCAAGCATTGGCCGCCGTGTGGATCCTCAGGCCAGAAATGCGGATCCTCAGGCACCACCGGAACCTGCTGACCCAGAACCAGGAGAGGAGTGGGGTGCACGTGTGTGTCTCACAAGCCCCCCGGGGTGGTCTGCGTCGCTGAAGGCTGGGAACCACGGCGCTGCGCAGCCCAGTAATTCCGGCTGCATTCTCCATCCAGGCTCCTCCCTCCTCCCCGCCCGTGACAGCGGCTCCTAAAACCCCACCGTCAGGACGCCAGGACGGACTTGCCCTGTCCTAACACAGAAGGGGCGTCCGCCTCGGTGAGAAGACCGCGCGGCGCCCAAACGTGGCTCCATGGACCCCGCGAGTCAGATCGCCCTGGGCATTCCCCCTCCAACTGCTGTTTCCAGACCTGCTCTGTACAGATGCCGATCCAGGAGGTGCAGGGTGGTCCCTGGAACCCTGGGGTGCTCAGGTGACTGCTGTGCAGCTGGTGAACCAATGAAACAGGTGGTCCCCGGCAGACGGCCAGAAAACCTGGCTCAAAGTCCTTCGTCGCCCACAGCTGCTTCCTCACTTGCAAATGAGAGACCAGGGTACGCGGGGTGGGCAGAGTGGGCGGATGTCAAAGGGCTCATCTTGGAGCTTGGCGCTCGGCACGCACCCGGCGACAGCTCAGTCTGAATCAGTTTCAAAACCCCGTTACATCCTGGTGGCCTGGCGCTTGAGGCTTTCCAAAATGAGACCCCCACGACCTTACCCACCTGACCCAACCCGAATCCTCCACTTCGGGCAAGCAGCTTTTGCCTGGCTCCTGAACACAGACTCCTAGAACATGGAACCCCTGACCCGTCCATATGCCCACACCACCCTTCCACCAAAGGAGACCCTGAGTTCACGTGACCACGTAACCCCGCACAGGTTACACGGCTGTCTCACTTCTATCCGTGTTTTTAACACAAAGCACATGCCCGGGGACAGTGTGTGCCTCTAGGACAGGAGCTGACATAACGGGCCCTGAGTAAGTGCTAGATGAACGGAGGACTGAATAAATGCACAATGCCGTGATTATCTACTTATCTGCCATCGCTCAGCCTCCCGAACGTCCACCACCGTCTACAAAAGTAAAAGGCTTTATTCATGACATTCCACCTGCCTCCCACAATTAGCCTGAATGTACAGCACAGGCACATGGCCCTGACCGGTTACAGAGAACTTCGCAGACCATTTTATTACCGTTTTGAGATTATGCTGCATCACCCCCAAGTGATTTTGTATGATTTTCTTACGAACAAGGGCATTCTCCTACACAACCGGTCTCGCCATCAAAATCAGGAAATTAACAAAGATGCGTTATTACCATCTAAACTTCTGTTCCCGCGGAAGTTTTGCCAACTGCCCCGACAGTATCCTTTACTGGCAAAGGACCCACTTGGGAACCATTATGCGTTACATATCGCTCTGTCCTGTTCCTCGGTATTTGACTTTCGCCTGCTTGGGCTCTGGCTCCTCGCTGTGGTCTGCCTCCCCTATTCAGGTGGCCTCCTCATCCACTCGACCCAGGACACCCTGCACGGGCCATGGAACCACCGACCTTTCTCACTCCAGGCAGATGCTGCCACCCCACACCGGGAAGCCCGCGCCACACCACTCCAGGACTCCCTGAGCATGGAAGCTCCACGCAGGGCCTCGCCCCAAACCTCTCCCATGGAAGGGACGTCCCCCTCCCCTGCTCCGGCTAGCGAGTCACACGCCTGGCTACCGCGGGCTGCACCGTCTGCAGAGACTTCACATACGGCCTTTAACCCGAAATCCAGCTTCGAAGCTGGCCTGAACTCGCTCGCCCCGAGAGCCCCACGAGCACCTGCGCGGCTCCGGCCTTCCTCCAGCTCTTCACTTCTCTGACGTCCCACCCAGTCGACGACTCACCCACCAGTCCCAAACTGTCATAAAATACTTCACTTTGTTTACGTCTATGCTCGTGTTCCAACGGGATTTATACCATCTAACTCTGAATTCGCACGGCACCCACCACAAAACGGCTGCCTTGAGGCTCTCAAAACCCCTGGTGGTGTGACTCTGTGGGTCACTGTCCTCCTGCCAACCTTTCCCTGGTCTTGTATTCACAGGTGTCTCTCCCCACCTGTCCTTTCTGCTGCTCGTCACCAGATGCATGGGCATGCTGCTCGTCTCCAAAGCCTCCCGGGCCTCATCTAGCATCTCTCAGCTACACCTGTCCCTGGGACAAAGTGCGAGCAAATGGCGCCGGACTTCAGCAACACACCTCTCCTGGGGGTCTCCTGAAGTCACCCCATCCCCATGAACGCTACAAAAAAGCAGTACAACTCCAAGGTCACAGGTCATGTGCCATCTGAGAATTCAAATGAACCGTCTCATCCTCCTGTCACTGCCCCCGACGTGCATGCCGCCTCTCCCCATCCTCCACGTCCCATGACACCTGGTTCTTGCACCCACCAGGTCACCTTCCCCTCTCCCCAGTTCCACATACTAACCCCCACTGAACCCAGTCAAGACTTTGCTCCTCTGCAAAGCCCTTCCAGTCTGGCCACACCCTCGGTTGCACCACTAAGCTCCCAGCCTCCGACCCACATCAGTTAATGCTCTTACACTGAGGTCAGGGCCCAGACTCTGGAATCAGAGAAGCCTGTGTCTAGACCCTGGCTTCACCGTGTGAAACGCCAAGGCAACTTGGACAAGCAGCTAAAATGATCGGAGCTGCTATTCTTCAACTGTACACACTAAAAGCCACGCCACAGGCTGCCGTCAAGAGCATGAGCACGTGACCCGTGTACACAGCCTGGCCCACAACGGGCACATGCTGAATATGGCACACGTGGGACATACTACTTATGTGCGTAGCTCTGCAAATCTGCTCAGAAGGGAGCCACACACCTCGAAGCTGCACAGGAACCTCTGATGAAGCATGTGAAGTCTCGAGGGTGAAACGCTGCGCCCGGGAGAGCACAGCTGGAGTGACTTGGGAGCCCCACTGCTCAGTGTGGCCTGTGGACCACAGGCTGGCAGCGCTCCAGGCAAGGTCAGCACACAGATCTCGGGCCTCCACCTGAACCTACCAGGAAGAAAGTCCCCTGGTCCCCAGGCCCAAGCACTCCCCTCCTCTGGCTGCGTCTCTTCTGACAGCCGAGCTGGCTCTGAGGGGGAATGTGCAGTTTAACCATCTCCCCAGGTAACTCGTGTGCACATTAAAGTTTGAAGAGAACTGCTTTAGAGAATGCCTCCCCTTCCCGTCCCACGCTTCCTCCAAAACACGATAAACTTTTTAGTTCCTGGGCCTGTTCTTTGTGTATTTTCCACCATGCTGCAGGAAAGGCAGTGTAGACAGTGCAGCTAGGAGTACAGACTCTGAAGTCAAACTATTCGGTTCCAACCTGCTGCATAGGCCGCTGGGAAGATTTCAGGAGAAAGGCATAGCGCCTGGCCCGCAGCGAGGCTGCCGGCCAGCTCAGCCATTTAGCCGCTACTGTGAGGATGACGTGGGGAAGCAACGTCTCTGAGGCACGGACATGTAAGGAGAAAGACCAGGCATGAGCCACAGTTTGGGGAAGAGCCCTCTAGGCAGGAGAAGTAATGATCAAGGGGGTAGCAGCTGAGCTCCCACAGGTCAGCAGACACTGTGAGACCCCGCAGGCCATGCGGCTTAATGCACGTAGGCCTGGAAACCACTGAAGGCAGATGTGATGCGACATGTCTTCAAAGATCACTGATTATGATGTCTGGAATGAGCCGTGGGGCATAAGATCGAAGCAGGGAGGCCAGATAGGAGGCTCCAGAAGTGGTCAAGGCAAGAGATAATCATCATCCCGGACTAAAGTTGTGAGGGGTAGTTCAGCTCTGGGAATATTTTGAAGACAAAGCTGCCACTGGACTGGACCGGGAAGGAGCTGAGGGTGGCCTGTGTTTGGGCCTGAGTCACTGAGTGAGGTGACGTGAGATCTGAGTGCCCTCAGGTGACGTCCATGAGATAAGCATGTGAGGATGCTGGGTAGTGGTCTGACACTGAAGGCTGGAGCTTGGGGAGGGGAACCAGTCTCAGCCCCAATGATCACAACACCCGCAGACCCTTGAAGACAAGGACGAAGCCTTTCTTCAGAGTCTTTCACTACCGTATAATGTACTCAATCCACACCAACAAACAGCATTTCAGGACAAAGAGAGCCGATTCCTGGAGGGTAGCGATCTCGACGCTGGTGCTTGGCTGAGTTTGTAGGGCAGTGTCTAAGGAGCTGGGAGAAGAGGGAAGAATCCAGGGCTGTGGAATGGGTGGGTCCTGGTCCCTGAAGACTGGCTCACTTTATGCAAAGGAAAGCAAAAGGGAATAAAAGCAGGACAGGTTTGGGGGTGAGGCGGGAAGTGTGGAATGTCTTCCACGGGAAGCCCCGTGGAAGGCGAGTACTGCTGGGGAAGTGGCGAGCTGAAATACTGCTTCACGGAAGCAGGGGACCATCACTCGGAAAGGTCTGGAAGGACCAGGGGGCTGGGTCATGTCTGTCCTCCCTACTTCTCATAAGGCCCCGAGGCGGCCACATGCCCTGGGTGGGTCTGGCCCAGAACAGAGCCGGGGACATTTCCTTTCTAACACAGGGACCAGCTAGAGCGAAGCACGCAGGAGCCGGCACACTGCCCTGCTGGCCACGAATCCAGTCCCGCTCTCAGATAAAGGTCTCCACGGAAACCTGATAGAGAAAACCCAGGACAAATGCCTCCCAGCCCATGCTCCTTTGCGCAGTTAATTACTGACCACTCACTTCTCATACGATGTCTTGAGTGTTGTGCCGACCCAAGGATAAAGAAGTCCCTAACACGGACTCAGGGCACACGCACAGACAACCGCACAAAGCAAGAGGGGCCGCGCGTACAACTAAGTGCACCAGACACGGTGACAGAAGCCGCGGGCATGTGTGAGGCTTGTCTGGCCTTCACCATCACTGTTCTGCTGGCAAACCCACCCCTCCCTCAGCCCCTACTGCTCCGCCGGGTTTGGGGACCTGCCTGTGCCACCACCTCCGACGCAGGTAAGGCGCTGGGGCTCGCCCGGAGTCTGCACTCCGCGAACACCCACGGAAGGATTCCTGGAGGTGAGGGGGACGGCTCTGCCGCCGGAGAGCTACGGTCCAAACCCCCGCTCCGCTACTTCCTGGCTGTGTGACCTTGGGCATGTTGCTTAACCTCTCTGCGCTCCGGTTTCCCCGTGCGGGCTGCGTCCGCCTCACCGGCCCTCCGTAGTGTGCGCTGGGAGCAGGTGCGCATAGTGCCCGTATCGACCGGAGAAGGGACGGAGCCCCAGGCGCCCCCCGCCTGGGTCCGCGCAGGGCCGGCCGCTCACCCAGTTTCCGAAGCCGAACTGCTCGATGGCGTCCAGCAGCAGCTGCTCCTCGCGGCTGGTCCAGCCGCCCTCGGCCTCGGGCCCCCACAGCGTGAAGCGCCCGCCGTCCACCAGCTGGTAGCCGTGGTAGCGGCGGTGGTGGCCGATCTCGGCGCCGGCCGAAAAGCACTCGGGGCACAGCTCGATGTCCTGGCACTCGGTGCAGCGGAAGCGCAGCGGGCTCACCTCGGCCAGGCAGCGCAGTACTT
>NW_006441953.1:30582715-30598526 GCF_000325575.1 Pteropus alecto | reverse complement strand
CCGGCGCGAGGAAGCGCGCGGAAAGCTAGCGCGGCGAGTCCGCCACGCCCCCCTCGGCGCGAGCCTACGCCCTCTCCCAATCAACGCCTCCCATTGTTCGCTCGCGGCCCCCCATTGGTCTGATCCTGCGGGAAGGCGGGGAGAAGGGGCAGGGCGGCGGGTTGACGCCTGGCCAATCGCCGGGCCCACTGCGAGCGCCCCTGGTTGCCCCTGGAAACCTAACCTCCGACAGCTGGAGTCCGCGGCGCTGGAGGAGCCGGAGGGAGATGGACGGCCACTCTGAGCGCGGTGGGGACCCTGAGCGGGAAGACGGAGATGCGGAGAGCCCGGCCCCGCAGCTGTCCGGGATCAAGGGCGGCTCTGGCCCTCAGTCGCCGGCCAACCCCGCGGAGCTCGAGTCCCAGCCGCAGCCAGAGCCGCAGCCGGAGACGCAGCCAGCCGGAGCCGCAGCCGCAGCCACAGCCGCAGCCGGAGCCGGAGCCGGAGCCGGAGCCGGAGCCGGAGCCAGAGCCGGAGTCTCAGCCGCAACCGGAGACGGAGCCGAAGCTGGAGCCGGAGGCCGTAGACGCTTCGGATGGAGGCTCCGCCGCGGCCGATCTAGCCGAGCCCGCCGAGCCTACCGAGCCCGCCAAGGCCCAGGAAGGGCCGGCGGCCGCCGGGGCTGCGGGCGAGGAGGGGCCCGAGCAACGGGAGTGGCCGGCCGATACCGAGCCAGAGGAGCCAGCCAAGCCGGAGTCCGACGGCGGGCTCGTGGAATCCGAGAAGGAAAGGGAGGAGGCGGCGGAGGAGGAGGGGAGGGGGAAGAAAGCCCCGTCGCGGGGTTCTCCGCCGCCAGCCACCGCCAGCGGGGAAAAGGCTGAGCGGGAGGGACCAGAGGCAAAGGAGGAGGGTGCCGGGGAGGAGGAGGAGGAGAAAGAGAGCACGAAGAAGAGTGTGGAAGGAAGCGGGGCGAAAAGCGAGTTGGAGCAGAAAGGTCTGGACAAGGAACCTGAGGACGAGAGTAGTGAGTGGACGGAGGAGGTACAGAAGCGGCAGGAGCAGCAGCTGCGCTCGGAGCTGCTGGAACAGTACCGGTCGCTGGTGCTGGAGCGCAGCCAGTACCAGCGCTACAACATCTACCTGCAGCACAAGATCTTCGAGGCGCTGCGCAAGAAGAAAGGCCTGGATGCGGCCGAGGTGCTGGACAGGGGCCTGGAGCCCGAGTCCCCTGAGAAAGAGCAAGCATACCTCCACTACCTGGCCGCGCTGGAGGAGCTGAAGAAGCAGCAGGCAGACGACCTGGACTGGTACCACCAGGAGCTGGCTCAGCTGAAGCAGCTGTGCACGGAGCAGCTGTCCAAGGTGGAGAAGGAATGGCGAGCCTTCCAGGCCCTCAAGAAGCAGGTGGTGATGCAGGCCATGGGCAGCTGTCAGATGCGGGGTGGTCGCCAGGCCGCTCTGAGGGAGGTGGAGCAGATCCAGGCGTTGGAGGAGAAGAAGGAGGAGGAGATGAGCACCGTGAGGCTGGAGAACGTGCAGCTGAAGCAGGGCCTGATGCACTTTGAAACCAGGATGAGGGCCCAGGAGGACGTGACCGAGGGCCTGCTTCTCATCGATTTCGAACAGCTCAAGATTGAGAACCAGACCTTCAACGAGAAAGTGGAGGAGCGAAACGAGGAGCTTTTAAAGCTACGCAGCAAGGTGAACAACAACGTGCAAATAATCACCCACGTGAAGGAGAAGCTACACTTCGTGGATATAGAAAATGCATGCAAAAGGTCACAGCTTCTGGAAACAGAGGCTCAGGTGGCCCTCAGGAGGGACATCTTGACCAAGACTAAGCAAGCTCGAGACAGCCTGCGGATGGACAACATCAAGCTGAATCAGAGGTGCGGGCTTCTGGGCAAGGAGTTGCTCCTCCGGGACATGGAAAAGAAGGTGGACAAGACTGCGGTCCTCAAGCGGCGCTTAGAATCCCTGAAGCGCCACCACGCAGGCCTCTCTCTGTCCTGCAGGGGTGTGAAGCAGAAGATCCGGGAAGCCAAAGCCTTTCTCCCCTCTTGACACGCTGAGAAGAGTCAGCAGAACGGCTTCGAGCTCAGCAAACGTCATCCTCAATTAACTTTCATCCTCCATCCTTTAAAAGACCTATGATATTTACGATGGACTACGCTCTGTGTTTATCTCATAGTTTTTCAGTTTCCAACTTAGTGCCAAGCACAAGATCGGGTCAGCAGTCAGGTTTATGTGGGGTTAAGTGAAATAGGTCCAGAGAAACAAACAGGTCATGTGCCTGACTTCTCATAAAAAGCTGACAAAAGCCTTTTTACATCTGAGCGATTCCATAATTTCAGTGAGCTGATACTGAGGACTGTTCTTCCGTATGTGGGAGGGTTCATCTGATGAGCAGAGTACCCCGAGGTTCCTGTGCATTGAGTTCACTATCAAATCCCTGTGAATGTATTAAGCTGCGTAGTCTCAAGTCACCATCTCAAGTCAAAGCTCACTCATTCCCTTAGATTAACCTAAAGTGTGTTTCCCTTAAAGCCAATAAAGGTGGATTAAAATTCCTCCTTACGTTCCACGGCCTGAGTACATTTTTTTAATATAACATTATCCCCATCCAACTACACAGACGTTAACAATGAGGGGAGTTAAAAGCTTTGACTTCCTGCTTGCATTCTCTTTATCCCCTACAATTTTTGTTTCTTCTGTTAAAGTCAAAATTAAATAAGAAATCACTGGCAAATAGAACTTTCTTTGTGCTACAAATGAAAAGCAGCACTGAGTTCTTCTGTGGTTGAGTGGAGCGGGGGGAGCTTCAAAGCTAAACAGGCAACATGCTTGGTGCCCGCGCTGAGTGAGTGTCTTTCATTGTAAGCGTCCACCCCTTTGTTTCACTAGGTGAGGAACGGTGTCTTCAGTTGATTTTGACTCACTGGCAATTATCCATGTCAAACATTCCTTCATCGGCCTTGACCCCAGGCCAGCCTTTGACCTACTGCTTTGTGACTGCATAGTTCTCCCTACCCCAATGAGATAAAGCAAGGACTTTAGGTTTATCATCTCCCCAGTAGCCAGCACAGTGCCCAGCACATAATCAGTGCTCAATAAATTTGTCAAATACATTAGTATAATGTCAGTCTCGTGTCCTGAAAGTAAGTGTTACTTAGATGCTTATTACATAAGTTGGATTCAAAAGTAACTCCAAGTAGAGAGAGGATCTCTCAGGAAGTAGAACCAGTGAGGGAAGGGGCAGGCGAGCGGGCTTATGCTCATCATGGAAGGATGAACTACAGATACAGAGCCATCCATCCCGGAAACCTCTACGAGGGACACGATTTGTATGAAAAAATCAAAGGCTAAAGACTTTTTCATCTCCTTGTCAAAAAGTACAGGCCCGAAAAATGCAAGCATGATAAAATTTGAGATGTTATGTGAAACTAGACATTTTAAAATTGGTCTGAGTCGGAAGCAGCCCCTTCAGCGTTATGGGAGGTGGTTTGTTTTGGGGGTGGCACCGGCAGGAGTGAGTCAGGCGCTACCTAGAACCCGGGGCAGTGGGAAAGGAGGGCACATTTCTACTGGTAAATAAAAATCATTTTTGGTGACTTACCACATTTGGGATTTTTTAATTATGTAAGTGGAAATATGTGCTTTCTTTTTTTAAAAGTTCATTCACAGCCATAATTTAGATTTTGCCACTGGTCGGAGGTGCCTGTCCATAAAATAATACTGGAGTTAATGCTCCCCAATTTGGTGCATTTTATGTTTTAAACTTTCAAAAAGTCTTAATGTCAGAGTGATGAATCACACCAGAGCTACAAGTGGAAAGGACCCCAGCGGAAGGAACTGGGCGACTAGTTCCACTGCGTAGGGACACGGGAGGGATGCTGGCCGGGCTGGGGCTGGCAGGAAGTGCGCTGCTGAAGTTCCTGTCTCCCGCTTCCCACGTAATATTCCTTCCAGACGCTTGTCTCATTTTCGTTTAAGTAACCAATGACTAAATATGTCCATATTTTACTACATTTACACCCTCTCCAATTCTTCTAATATTTCACTCAAAGGACGCCAAGGATGGACAGAGAGATGTCCCAGCAGACAGGGTGCTGCTTGGGAACAGAGACCCTGGAATCGGCCTGACCTGGACTCAGTTGTCTTCCGACTGTGACCTGAGACAAATACCCAAACTCTCTAGACCTCAATGCACTCGTAAAGTAGGGAAAAAAGGTCAGAATATGAAAAAAGTATCTCTTTTCTGGGTGGTAAAAATTACGATTTTTTAATTTTCTATGTGCTTTTCTGTAATTTACAAGTTTTATACAATGAACATGCATTTAATTTGGGGGGAAAAATCTGATTTTTAAAAATTCACATGTTCACCAAGAGTACAAGATCCTAACAGTATGCATGTCAAGAGCATGAGTCTAGCATCTACTACGGTCTGTTTCTTTTAATGATACAATTAGTGTGGCGTTTTAGATTACTTTAACCTTAACAAATCAGTGGACAGGTGCTGGGTACCCTTTTAACCTTGGTTACAGAAAAGGAAAATGAGGCTTAGAGAATTTAAACTCTCCTGTTCCTAACCTTTCGCTAAATTGTACCTTAAACTTGGCTTTATTTTTTTTAAATTATTTTTTTATGGTGACATTGGTTAACGAAATCCAATAAGTCTCAGCCGTACACTTTAACAGTGAGGCATATGTATATTTACACTGTGTGTTCACCTCCCATAGTTAGATTTCTTTCTGTCACCACATATTTGACCCCCTCTCCCTTGTCTACCCGTTTTTGTTTTGTGTGTGTTTTTTTGTTTGTTTTTGTTTTTTATTAAAGCAGTTTAAGAACTGTTGAGGCCCTGGGGTCAAACTGGGGTAACCCGTTTTGCTGTGTTGTTCAGGGAGACCACTGCCCCTCCCTCCACCTGAGACCCCGCGGGGCTTGGGCATCCTGGGAAAAGGGGCCCTGGCGTGGCAGCGCCCAGTGGAGCGACCCTGTCCCAGGGCAAGCTGGCTGCCGGGGTGGCAGTGCTCATGGAGGACCCCGGGGCAAAACACAGCTGGACAGCGCTGGGGCCTCCCAGGAACACCTGGAACTTTAAGTCACGGTCGAGTTCCCGGGTGCTCTGCTGCTTCACGGGACCCCATCTGGCAACCCCCTTTGGCTCTAAGGCTTCCCTCTGATGGTCCACCTGGTGCCCTGGTCCTCCCATACCGGTCCCCTCTCCTGCCTTCGTGGCAGGTTCCACACTTCAGGTGGCGGTTTGAACCAGCAGCCCCCCGTTTCGCTTAGGACATTCGCCGACTTCTGTCCCCACTGCCCGTGCGTTTGCCCGAGGTCTGGCCCCAGGAGCTGGCCATGGGGGAGCAGGGCCACCTTCCCAGCAGCGTGGTGTCCTGCACACAGGAGGTGCTCAGGTGAGTGAGTGACTCACTTGGAGTTAGGCCAGCTAGAGGCAGAAGGCTTCCGATGGCCCTGAAGCAAGTGTTCCCTGGGGACAGGTATCCGTGTCAGGGCTCAGGAGCCACAGGCCTGAGTGTGAACCCCGGCACCGCCGCTAACTAGCTGCGGAAGCCCAAGCAGACCACTTCCCGGAGTCACACCTTTGAAACGGACCATGACAGCAGCTGTGGAGATCAGTGAGGTCACTCACAGGGCACTTACCCCAGGGCCTGGCGTGGGTGGATCAGCCAGAGCGCCCTCAGCAAACGTGATCGCTGTCAACCATGACCACCCTTGTCTGCCACTCACCTCACAGCCCGTGGAAAACGGAGAAAAATGCCACGGGCTAGAGAGAAGCAGTCCGCGGGGGAGAGAGGCGGGACGCTTTCTGAGCATCATGCAGGGGGCCGAAGACGGCCGAGCAAATGCCCCTTGAGCTGCTCCGTCCCCATGGGGAGGATGGGCAGGGAGGCAGATGACGCAGCACAGGGTGGAGAGGAGCCCCACACAGGTCCAGCACAGGCCTCCGGGGGCCCAGGGAGACACGGGAGGGGCGACCCAGCAGGGGTGGCAGTGTCTGCTCAGGAGAGAGACCTGGAGGGCCAGTGTAGAGAGAGAGCAGCCTGGGGCTCCCGCCCTCCAGCGGGGACTGGGCACGCTCCTCCCTGGGGCTCCCGCCCTCGGCCTGAGCGCTGGTGTGGCGGGCAGCGCCGACGCACGGGAGTGCTCCGTCTGCCCGGCCGAGGCGACCTCGAGGCCTACTTCGGGCTCTCCGCTCCACGGATGGGAACGGAGGTGCGCACTGGCCCCGGGAAGAGCCCAGGGTCCCACCGATGACCAGCTGACCAGGCTCCGAGCGGGTTCCTCGGGGGCTGGCACAGGGGACGCCGACGACCCGCCTGGATGGGGCGGCAGGCTCAGGGAGCAGGTGCAGGTGGGTGTGAGGGACCCCGGGGGCGGGGCTGAGATCAAGCCTGAGAGGAGCAGCAAGTTCGGGGCTCCCCTTCAGCTTGGGGCACACCAAACCCTCGAATCCCTTGACCAAGTTACCGTAACTATACCATCTTCCTGATGTAACTGATCCTAACAAGCGAATTTTAAAACACTGAAATAGCGCAATGCTCAAAATCAAATTTTTGCCATACTTCAGGACGAGAACTTCAATTTTAAACCAAACTGCAATGAATCAAGTAACAATTTTACATGACTTTTATTTAACAAAACCACATATTTACAATTCAAAAAGCCCTAATTTGATACACTTAATAAAATTAAAGGTTAACTGTACAAGCAATTAAAACATGATATGTAGCAAGTGTCATCAGGAGTTTTCTATCAGCGAACTATGTAAAATAGTCGAAATTGAGCAGTTAAAAAGTACCTTTTAAAGTGAACCTTGTTTCTAGATGAGATTTCAAGGACTGGTGGGGACGCAGCCTTCGACCCTAAAGTGCCAGTTGTACAAAGGTCCCAAACCCGAAATCTTAGATTCTGCAAATCGGTGGCCGGGGAAGTGGACAGGGCGAGCTCCCGAGGGGGTGCAGCGTTTCGACGTGTTTCCAGTTTCCTAAAGCGGCATCTGGCAGAGGAGCGCAGCCCTGTGCCTCTCTGAGGCCCTCTGTGGGAGGCGGCCGCGTGGCCCCGGGCAGGGGCTCAGAACTTCCGGCCTCTGACGTGGACACAGCAAACCAGCAAGCCCTCACGGGGTCCCCGAACAGGTCATGGACACCTCTTCAGAACTGGAGATTCGGTCAGTGCTCCGGATTGGCATGAAATCCATTTTAAAAGTTAACACGCAAATGGTGCTATGCAGACAGATGTGTGTCAAACTCGAACAACGGATGTTAGGGGCTGGGTCTGGAACGCGCGTGTCCTTCCGGCCGGAACCGCGCACCGCCCGGCTGCCTCGCTCTCCGTCGCAACTCCAGGAACATCTTTATGTACAGTAAGAAAATATATACATCTTTCGGGAACAGAAAGCCCACGTCAGGGAGCAACCCGGGCACACTCGCCAGCCCGCCTCCCAGGCTGGCACAGTCCAGGCCACGTTCAGCATCGTGGTATCGGGCGGCTGCGTCTGGCAGGCTGCTGAGACCTCAGTGAACACGGACCCTCTCCCCTCCCAGGTCGGGCGAGTCAGCCTGTGAAGGCTGGGGCGGAAAGCGGTACCCACGATGCTCTGCGACCGCCCTGGAGAATTCGGTGAGGGAGGCAAGGGAACAAAGGCGGTCTCGGGAAAAACCAGGCGGAACAGAGCTGGGCTGGGGGCACGAGGTCAGCCACGGCTCGGCAACTTGCTATCGCACTGACGAGTGTCGCAGGCAGATGTGACAGATGCAGAACACCTGGAAGAGTGATGCCATGGCAGGCGTTAGCCCCAGCCCAGGTGTCCTGGCTGCATCCTAGAGAGAGCTGAGGGTGCTCGCAACATCAGGAACAAGACGGACCCTGGGGCGCCCCCAGCGGCGGGAAGGACGGCCGTGAAGGGCCAGAGGGCGCCAGCCACACTGCTGCACGCACCACACGCTGCGAGTGACCTGTGCCCTCCAACCTGGACTGCCCAGCAAGCCCTCCCGGGGACCAACTCCCAGCGGATGACCACGTGGGAAGCTATTTCCATAGAGATCTGCCTGCCCTTTGGACTACTCTGCAAAAACCGTTCATTTCTTTGAATGTGGATAACCAAAGTTCTTAACACGAAGTTCTCAAAATGAGTCATGGGAAAGCGAGAACGAGGTGTTAATGACCTTGGGAAACCAGCTAAAACCTAAAATAGGAAAAGGCTGATGAAATGGACGCACTGAGAACTTTGACGAGACTGTCTGTGCTGCCGGGTGTGGGGCTTACTCCTCCGCCCTTATGACAGTCCACCTTTAAGCCACACGTGTGAGGGAAGCGCTGGCACTCAGCGCTGGCCCCTGCGTTCAGGTGACAAAGGACAGAGGAGCCTTCTGTCAGAGCAAGGGAGCAGGCTCCCCCCACACCGGGCTGTCCCCGGCCTGCCCAGAGATGAGGAGGGGGCCAGGAGGCAGGTCTTAACATCCCCTTTCCCCCCACTCTGACTTATGGGGGGCTGTCTACATCCCTTCCATCGGCTTTCAGACCGTCTGCCGCCATGGGCCTTCCCTGCGAACGGCTCTTCCTGCCGCGACTTCCCACCACTGCTCAGCGGGTGCAGGGGGCAGTCTCCGGGTGTGAGGGTCCCCACTGGACCCTTAGTGCCCATCTTCGGCCCTGTGCTGTCATGTGGCAAAGGCAACATGGTAAACGGTCAGGCCGAGGTCAGGTCGTGTCCCTGGGCGCCCACGGGCATCCGTCACGACGACCCCACGAGAGCTCTTTTGCCTTTGGCTCATCTTTGGTAGGTGGGCTTTCCACTTCTGGGAGGGTTATCGCGGTCCCTAAATCAGCAGTCTCTTACTACAACAGGTGACTGTGAGCCCAAAGCATCTCTGAGGTCTCCCAAGGAACTTCTCATGCACCTGGGCTAAGAAAGACTGTAATGTCCCTTCCAGTAGTTGACGTAAAAGCATTATGATTTAATTAACTTTTTGCTGACAGGAGGGGAGGGAGTCAGCCACTGCCGTGTTCGAGCCATGCGGAGCACGCGACGGTCGGCCACGGGCGACACTGGGCCACCGTCCCACTGGGCTGCTTAAGGCTAAGCCTCGGTTTGGTTCTTTACAAGTTTTGTCTGTTTTGTTTTGTTTTAAGGCCAACTCCAGTGTTAGGGAGCAGAGAGGAACAGAGCCCCTGTTCGCAGCTGCCAGGGTGTCCGGCTGAGAGGGCACAGGTGCTCTGGGACCCCGCTGCGTGCCGAGCGCGTCTGCCTGCCGCCTCAGTGCCTGGGAGGGGGACTTCCTTTCTCCGTCTCACGGCTGTCCTTCTGCAGCGCTGCCAGCACCTGGGGTCACAGGGAAGACATCCGTGGGCGCCCCGCGACACGCTGAGGCACAGCCCGAGAGGCTCACGCGGGGCGCTGCCTGCCCACCGGCCGCTGCGCCCGCCTGTCCTCCGCACCTCATCCGCACTCCCCGGCCCGACACCGCCCCGCCCGCCCACGCAGGCTGATGCCCCACAGCCAGTCCCGCCAGCCACGCGCCAACATCGAGACAGGGCCGCAGGGTTCCCCGCCCACGCCCACGGCCAGCCCCCCACCAGCGAATCCCGCATCGGCTCCTCGCGCCTCCTGAGCTTCCCCAGCGGGCGCAGCCGCCTGGCCCTGCTCTCGCGGGTCCTGGTCGGCGCCTTCATCTTCTAATACATACTCCACTGTGACCGCTTCGCGACAGCGGTGACAATAACCATGGCTGCATCTGCTGGACACCCGCCCCAGGCCCAGCAGAGCGCCCCGCTCCACGCACAGCGGCTGTCTAACCCGCGCGACACGCTGGGCGGGGGGGCAACGCCCCTTCGTAAGGCCGGAGCTCGTCACGTGCTCACAGACGTGATGCGCTCCAGGTTAAGCAGCCCACACGGCTTCACGAAACCAGATTCGTCCTATTCCAAACCCTGGGAACCTCTGTGGCCCCAGTGCTCATCTACTGGGGCCGGGCCCAACGCCACTTTAACTGAATTACAAATTACAAGGCGTAAAGCAGAAACATTTTACGAAAGTTTCCAACGGGCTGCACAGAGGACTAGCAGTGGGCAGGGCCCCCCCCCCACCTCTAAGGAAATGGGGCTGCCAATCAAATGGCTGTTCACCTGTTTTATAAAGCTCACCGGGGTCCTGACCTCAAGCACAGCACCTAAGAGCAATGTGCACGCCCATGGCTCCCATGATGCTTCACACTCTGTACTCAGCATCGGACGAACCCCTATCCCTCTACCGTTGTCAGAGAATGTCTGACTGTCACTAATCTCTGACCCAGTTTCAATCAATAATTTTTACCTACTTCCTAAAATGTAGGAAGCAAAACGTCAGCTGTGGGTTTACTCCTTCCCTCTCTGCGTGTCTGTGTGTGGGGGTCGGGGGTGGGGGTTGGCCGTGACCACACAGGTTGGAAAGGCTGACAGTCACACATCCCGGGAGTGCTGTCGTCCCCCCTCCTCTGCTGAGGGGCGCCTTCCAGCTCCCTGGGCTCCTCCGTTTACCAGTGAGATGAGGACCAGCCCACCCACCCACGGGCTCCGGGAGGGGGAGGAGGAGGGGCCCGCTCCGTGTTAGCTCCCTGTGCTTTCTGTCTCGGGCCGGTGGGCTTTGTTTATCAAATACTAATGTGGAGACAGCACTGTGATGGCACTAGAGCGCTGACCTCCCAGTGCCACTGCAGAATGGCACTTTATCATCCAGCCCTTCCATCTGACAGACCCCACGAGGGGATGGCTGCCCGAGCCCCCTGCGGCAGAGCCAAGCCTCGAGCCAGATGTCGTCACCTCCAGCCCGCCAACGACTTTGGAGAGGGCTGTTTCCTCAAAGAGCCCTCTGAGCGCAGTGCTTCCTACATTACGTACAAGCCACGTGCCCACGTCTCAGGGGTTACGGGAGATCCGCTCACCTGGGCCCACTTCTTGTTCCGACTCTGCATCTGAATTGTCGCTATGCAAGCAAAGAACTCCTCGGCGGGCAGGTGGTCGGGCAGCCTGGTGAGCAGCTGGGCCATGTGGATGAAGTCCATCTTCGTCAGGATGTCCTCGAACAGCTTCAGGACGCCCAGTGCCGTACGGAACAGAAACTCCTCCCCATCACGACAGAATACGTCCCAGATCCGACAGGCCAGGTCAAGGGGCAAGGACTTGCTGTATAAAGTAAAGATCCTGGGGAAAAAGGTTGCGTTTCTCAGACTTTGGATGGCACCAAGAAAGAGCTGTGGACTCAGGTGGACCCATGACAGAGGCTCATGTCGCTCACGCCCATCCTTGGACGCACACGTGGGGGCCGGTGAGCGCCAGGCCTGCATCCATGCTGAAGGCCAACTTAAAAGCTTCCTAAAACAGCACTACTGGATTCCGCATGGAACTGCAAACACCGTCCGGTGCAAATTACTGATACCAATTACTTCTACAAACAACGAATATTCATGAAGCACCTACTATGTGCTTGCTCTGTGGTAGGCGCTGGGTATGAGGTTAAAAGGCAGACAGAGCTCAGAGTCTGGTGGGGGGTAAAAACAGGGAACAGAAACTACGATTCAGCGTTCCCAGGACTCTGGGGCGTCCTGTACCCTCTTCCCCCAGTAGGGGTCAGCAAAGGAACAAAGTAAACGTTTCCAAATAAATTTGACTGTGGACTTAAATGCAAACCATGAGACGGAAAAGTGAAATACAGATACACATTCCCTTAAACAGTTTTGATAATCACAATGCAAACTACCAAACACACACAGTTCCGAGCAATCAAATGTTATCTGGTTGGATCATTTCTAGCCTGGAACGTGCCCGTCACACAGCAAGGCGAGCCCAGGTTGAGACATTAGGCAAACTGGTCCTCTGGGAACCCGTCCTCCCCACCCCAGCTGTGACACGCAGCCCGGTGCCATCTCCTGACCCTCAGACCCAGCTAGATGCTCCGTCCTGCTTGGGCCCCCTCGGCCCTGGTGCCTGCCAGAACAGGCCACGTCTCCATCTTCCCGCGGAGGCTGCACAGGGGCAGGGACCCTGCCCCGTCCACCCCCACCCGCAGCATCCAGCACAGCACCTGGCGATCTCTGCTGAACGACTAAATGAGGACAGACCCCTAGGCTGCATCCGATGACAGACGATGGTGGTTCTCATGACCTCATCGGAACCACTCCTCAGAGAAGGAGCGATTCTCAACTGCGGGGGACGGGTCCCCATCCTTCCTGGGAAATCACTCTTCCAGGTGCCCATGCTGGCTCGAGATACATGGGGCCCATGGAGGCGCTGACCTCCAGAGCTGGGCTCGGACCACAGGGCTGCCTAGGTCAGGAGGCAACATCATCAAGCCTTCGACAGGGGGACCCACACTCTGCTGGGACAGATGCCAGAACTGCAGCATGCTGGCCAGTCTGCACACGGGCTGCACGGACACAGAGGCTCCAGGATGCGATTCAGTTCAGACTCCCCGGCAGGACCTGGGGGGGCACTCACGCGCTCAGCACAGCACGCCAACCACGACACGGTTAACGTTCGCGGCCACGCCACGTCCGTGCTTCGAAACTCTGAGAGACTCAAGGAAGGCACGACAGTCCATTCATTCAGCTCAGATGTTGGAATAGGGACACAGATGTCGGGGGGAAACTGCCCCAGGTCCCGCCAAGAATAAGTGGCAGAGCCAGACGCTCTGAGCGTCCAGACTATGCTAGATGCCACCAGCAACACTGTCGCAGGCCTGCTAGGACACTTTATTTTTAAGTCACAGCACGTCCTCAGCCTGAGCTTCTTACTATCTCAAAAACAGCAAACGATTTCATTATTCAGTCTAGAAAACACGGCGGAGCGATCCAGGAGGTCTTCTGCATCTAGACTCCATCCAGAGCACATTCTCAATCCTCTCCACAGAACGTGCTGATTTCCAAAAAACGAAAAGGAGCTGACCTAATTCGCATCACCACCTCTTATCCGTCGGCTCATCCGTGGAAATCAAGCCCCGACCTCTTAAAAGCAGCATCTGAAGTAAAAAGCGATCAGAAAAAAGCACAGCTACAGGCCACGAAGAGGGCGAGTGACACAGAAGCAGCTTCTTCGGCACAGTATTCTCGAGCTCGGGTCTGTGCGAGGGCCTCCAGAACTACCGCAGACACATTCTGAACTCTGTATAATCGAGCAAACACCTGAACGATCCAGAACGCGGCGGTCAAAGCCTGCGAGGCCCACCTGCTCGGTCCCCACACCCGCCCCGGCGCTGTCGTTCTCAGGAGCTAGCGGCCGAGATCTGAGCCCCCGCGTCTAAGCAGCGCAGTCCAGGCGCCTGCAACACCTCTGACACCTGTGCTCTGGTGACGAGGACACGGAGCACCCAAGGAAACAGCATCTTCTGCCCTGAGGGGCGGCTTAACTGCAAGCGGGGGCAGGAGCAGGGACCGCCAGTCAGCGTGCGCACGTGTGTGCGCGTGCAGATGCGCATACTCGTGAACAGGATGGCCGTGCCTAGTGGGGACACAGGCGTCACTGGGCGGCACTGAAACGCCCGCGGCAAGGTCACAGCTGCAGTGGAGGGAACCTGGACAGAGCCTGCAAGGGGTTTACCCCACGGGACCGCAACAGAGAGTCAAGGCCGCTGGGCTCTGGCAGAGCAGTCCCAAGGGTGGAGCCGTCAGTCGGGGGGTGCGGGGTCTCTGGTGTCAGTCAGACATCTGGGCGGATACGCCCATTCATCTGGACTGCAGGGGAGGGCTCTGCACCGCGGGCGGCTTGCACACTGACGGCATTCCAGGATCAGAGTGACCGTCAAAGGCGGCTGAAAAGTCACGTAAGACTGAGAACTGAAGAACACGGCTTTTAAATCTTCACCTGGCCAATGTCTACTCACCCAAGTCTCAGCCCATGTGACCCTCTCTGGGAAGCCACATGCTGGCCTGGGGCGAGGCTGGCTTTCACTGCACCACATACATCCCCCTCCATAAAAGTCGCCAGGCAGGAGGGACACCCCGCCAGCTTCCCTCTGCCTCGCTTGGCCTCTGCACCTCTGAGCCCTGCAGAGCCCCAAAGGCCTTCAGCACCAGCTCCCAGACCTCTTCCCCCACCCCGCCCCCAAGAGCCCAGCATCCCTGAGCTCTGTCTCCAGCCCTAGACTGCCAGTGCCTCCAGGGCAGAGACCTCTGTCCCCCACAGAGCAGGGAGGGTACCCCGCCTCCCTCCAGCAAGTGGGGCTGCTCCGAGGTGCTTCCTGCTCAGATGTGCTTTCTGCTCGCTCCCACCCTCCCTCCCTCTCCCCCTTCACTGGTAAACCATTCATTACCAGCAGCTTTCAAATGCCTGACTGTATTTTAAACCATTTAGATTAAAAAAAACTGATGTGAATAGAAAAGTAAAACAATCCCCTCCTGGCTGGCTCTCAGAGCAGTGGTTATGCAGCACCATTCACGCATGTGGGGAGCCCACTCAGCTCCCCGTGGGGCTCAGGGCCAGCACCAGACCAGGCCCAACATGCTGACGCCAGGCTCTGTCCAGGTCCCACAGAAGCCCTGCCACGGGATGGGGGGATCGGGGGATCGGGACGGAGCCAGGAGCGAGGGGAGCCCGCTCTCTGCAGTGCGCTATGGGCTCCGCCCTGCCCCACTGGCCCTCCCGGGGCTGCAGCGTGTTCCTCCGTGAAAGGAAGCGAGAACTCGAGGATTTTTCTCCCCCAAGAAATGTTTGTTTTTCTCCCCTGGACCACTGCACACGAATGCACCGTGTATCAAAAACAGTGATTTCGGGTACAGATTCAACTCATGCAAAATAACGTACTTCTGTGCTGCCCGATCAATGAGATGGCTATAGGTTTAAGAGACACCGAACACCAGCTGTATCGCTCTCCCCCATCACGTGTGTGAGGGGACCCGGAAGGCTGTTTTCCTGTCAAGCCTTCGCCATCCCCAAAACATTCGTATCTGGCCACGTCTGTCCTAACGGGGAGCCGCTGGGGGAGGCAGAAGCCAGCTCCGGGGGCCAAGGCCCACACGAGACACAGAGGGGAGCGAGCTGACTCCCGCCCGGTCTGCTCCTCAGAGGCCCGGAAGCACGTGCTCCAGGGCTGGCACTGCTTCATGAGATTCCTCCGGGATTATCCAATCGATGTAATCCTTGCTGCCACCTCATGAGAAGCAGCCACCACCCCCATTTTACAGACCAGGAAACTGCAAATAAAGGGAGTCTGGAAACTCAGATAATGTCGAGGGTCAAGGTCATCTAGCCGTCTCCCCATTTGAGAAGCCACAACCAGAGACTTGAACCTTCGAGGTCTGACATCACCAATTTCCAGCTAGGCCTCAACTTCCCCATCCTGACTGTCCCTAACAACGAGCTTTTGCCCCCAGGGATGGCTTAGGAGGTGGCCCTGAGCCCCACCATGGCACTCCCTGAATCTTAAAATACTGGGACAAGCAGACTGAATAGATGCTTCTGGATAAGAACGGGCTTACTGCTCAGCCTCATTAGATTTTGTGAGGATTAAATAAAACATCAAACACGCAACACAACTCCATTCGTTACAAACTACAGGTAGTTACCGAAGACTCTGTTAAAGTTAGTTAACAAGCTCCATCTCCAGCCAGGCTGGGTGGCTGGGGACAGACAAGCTCTGTGGGCCTTTCCCGCAAGGTTTCCCACCTGTGATCGGACTCCCCTTCCCTCCTGACACGCATGCACGCACGCAAGCGCGTGCACACACACACATGCACACGCACAGGCACACACATGCACATGTGCACTCCCATGCACGCGCACATGCACTCACGCACACATGCACTCATGCACGTACACACGCACCCGCACACACACA
>NW_006441953.1:30571368-30580604 GCF_000325575.1 Pteropus alecto | reverse complement strand
CCTGGCCCTGGGCCTCCGCGCCCCCCAACCCGGATTATAGCCATCCCCGACTAGAACGGAGACGACAGGCAGCCTCGGGCACAGCCGCGACCCACTCAACCAATCCGAGCGGAGCATCACAGCACTTTTTTCTGAATAAATAGAGAACAAAATAGGAAACTTCAGAAACTGTCTCGTGAAACTTCTTTCAGTCGTATGTACCTGTCACGCTTCCGCACACACGGCCACAAGCAGGGACACGACACAAAACTGGTTTCCTTTTGCAGGACAGGGTGACATGAGCTTAGAAGATGCTACTCTAGGACAGTGTTCCCCTGACTTTGTTTGTGGCCTGGACCCCTAAAACTCTAACTTCGGGCTGTAAAATAGATCAGGGAGCCGCTGAAGACCCAGGTCCTGTCCGACCCGCTCCTAACGCCCTGTCCCATTGCTCACGTGCTCCAGACCCGGGAACCTCCCAGGTCCGGGTTCACAGTCAAATGAGCAGCGTGGCTGCCAACGGGGGTGCAGGGCCGATGCGCGAGCCCGGTATGCACAGTGTGCAGAAATCATCGTCTGCTAAATGGAGGTGCCCTCTGAGGCAGGCACCTCCACTCAGCATAGCCATGTGTTTACTACTGGTGTTTACTACTCCCCAGTGGCACTAGGACCTGTGGCTTCAGCCACAAGTTCCAACCGACCTCCAAACCCTCGTACCCAGCAAGAATTGGGCAGTGTCAGTAAAGTCTCGGGGTTTAGGAGAGAAGCCACAGACACCAAGAACCCAGAGGCCAACAGTGCAGACCAGTCGGTCTCAAGGGCGGAGCCCTGTTTTAGGTGCTAATCGGACTTTACCTTCTAGAAGTAAGCTTTTTGCCTTCTGAAGGTGAGCCAGGAAAAAAAAAAAAAAAAAAGGAAAAAAAAATCAAGCCACCTGTGTTCCCAGCAGTTCAGATTTACCACGTGAGTTAGTGCTGAAGCCCCAGTGGGCCTTTTTGATCAAGCGACTCCTCCCTGCTTCTGCAGAGCCCCTCATGTAAGTCGGGGGGCTAGGGGTGGTCACCTTACAATGTCCTGCAAGGTTCATCATCGAGGCCGACAGATGGGAAAATGGGCCCCAAGAGGTTAGCGGCCTTCAGTGAGGCCACAAGGCAAGTAGCGGGGGGCCAGTGGCCTCGTGGGCCTGCCGGAACTGGAACTGGGCCTGCCCCCCACAGCTGACAAGGACGCTGCTTGCTTCATGCCACACTCCGCTGCCAGCCTTCTTGTCTGGCCCCCAAACCAGCGTTTTCTAGGGTGGCGACCCACCCTCCCCTCAAGAGACCACATCCACATGTGTGTGAAGCCTTGCCTGGCCTGCTGCTCTACCCCGGAACTCTCTGGAACCTGTCTGTCCGCCTTCCTAAGATGTCCAACAGGCACCTCAAAATCACCGGGTCCAAAGCCAGAGCCATTAACGTCCTGCTTACTCTGCCCCCGTGTTTCTGATCTCACCGGGGAACCAGCAACACCCCCGCCAGTAGAGGCCTCAGGACCAGATGACGATTCTCTGTCATTTTTTGCAAAAAACACTCATGGGGACTGCCGGCTTTCTTCCCTCAAATGTCTCCCCGCTCCCTACCCTCCACCCACCCCTGCAGCCCCGGCTCAAATCCTGGTCTTTTTTCCTTAATTTGTTTCCACCTCTGGGCTCCCCTACCTCCCAAGCGACCTCAAATTCACTTCCGGCTATACCCTGCCTCCATCCTCACCCCCAGCAAAAGCCTGTGGCCCTGTCACCCCACCCAAGCTCTCGGCCTGGCATCCAGGACCCGCCAGGACGTGGCCGCCCAACCACTCCCTGCCGCCGCTCACGTCTGGCCTTGGCTCGGGCTCCTGCGCCACCTGTGTGCACTCTGACCCCTAAGCCTGGCTCTGTGCACTCTGACCCCTAAGCCTGGCTCTGTGCACTCTGACCCCTAAGTCTGGGCCCAGGGCCTCTGTCCTTGGCCCTCTGCTTCAGGGACAGCACTTCCCATGCTGTGCAGCTGTCCGTGGACACGTCTGTCGGCCTAGACGACAGCTCCGGACAGGTGAGTGCCGTGTCTGTCTCAACACCTGCCTCTGGATCCGGGCAGAGCCTGGCACAGTCCTGACACTCAGACGCACCGGCGCATGGACAGGTAATGGCACTTTGAACACGGGCGGGCGCAGACGCCACTTCTCCCCTGAAGGGAATGCAGAAGGACCGGCTCAAGGTCATAGAAGTCATAAAAAAGGGCTAACGGGGCTGGCAGATGACTGTCGAGTGCAGGGCAGGCGGCTGGGGAACAGGATGGGGTGTCAGCTGAGCCCCGCAGGAGGGTGGCTGTGAGCACGAGGAGACGCGGGGCAGGGAGATGAGTCTTACCAATCGATCAGGTAGATGTCTGGAGTTAAGTTATTTTTCTTGAAATGAGCGAATAATTTTGGCAAATTTTCTTCAAAGAATACCTCGAATGCAGCAAAATAAGTCAACATCTGGGGAGAGAATGTGAAATACGTTAATAAACTGATTATCGGCACAAGTTCCCAGTCTACAAAACAAGTCACTGCACTGCTCTCTCCACGGTCTGACGACGACCTCCTCACGTGGCTGACGCGTCCGGACCGGCAGCGCGTCGTGCGCCACACGCACGGGCTCCGCGCGCACCCCGTCGCCTGCCTCGCCCTCCGCCTTCGCGCTCCGCGGGGTCCAGGCTCTTTATGAGCTGCGGGCTGCCGGCGACCCTGCATCGAACGCACCTGTCAGCGCCGCTTTTCCAGCGGGCGCGGGTGCCCGTGGGCACTTCTTAGCAATAAAGTGTTTTTACACCGTTTCATAGACGTGATGCTACTGCACGTTACCGTGTAACGGACACGAGAGCAGCAAACGGCACTCGTCTGGGCGCCGGGAAACCTAACGTGTCGGGGACTCGCTCCGCCTGCAGTGGTCGGGGCCGGACCGCGGGGTCTCCGCGGGCCCGCAGCACAGCCTCCGGCCTTCGCCTCGCCAGTTACATCTCATTCTTCAACTGATGACAAAGCTGAAGCCCACGGCAGTTACGCACTCGCCGGATGAGGCCGCACCGTTAACCTGTAGCTGGGACTTGCGCCCGAGCCCGTCCCACTGTCAGGCCGAGTCTTCACTGGCTCATTCCTCTCTGAGAACCGGGAATGGATTAACTGTCCAACGTGATCTGGGGCAGCAGGCGCGCCCCGCTCCCGAGCCCCGGCGTCCCTGGGGGAGACGACACCAGTATGTGCGGCACGGGCAGCTTCGCAGGGCCGCCGCGTAACGCAGCGAGGGAGAAGATGCGAAGGAAAAGCAGCAGCCGTCACGGCCTCCCTTCTGCCACGTTTCACCCCCCGGCAGGGTTTGCTGGAAGCCGAGACGCCTGCAGGGCAGCCGTGCGGAGCAGGAAGGGCAGCGAGGACCAGCGGGGAGTGACATGGGCTGAGGCGCTCATTCTGCTCTGCCGTCCACGAGCCGGATGCCCGTGGGCAGGGGACAGCTCTCCGATGCTGCCTGCCCGTCTCGGTCCTGCTAGGGTCCAGAGACAGGGCGGTCCCATGAACCAGAGGTTCCCAAGGGGGAAGGGCAGGGCATGACTCTGCCCCCCGGGACACATTTTTGAGAATCACAACTACAGGGAGGTGCTACTGGCTTCCCAGGGATGCTAGACAGCTAGACAGCTTCCAGTGCCCGGGACAGCCCCCCCAAGACCACCGCGCCCCAAATGCCAGCAGCGCTCCGAGAAACCCTGCTGTGAATGAGGGTCTCGTTCGACATTAAGATTCTATGATTTTTCCTTAAAAATTAGGCTAAAATTCTTAAGTACAATTTTTATCACATTTCCAAAGAGGAATCTGGGATCTTATCTACAGAATTAGGAGACGTTTAAGACGTAAGTCATTTTACTAGACGTAAAAAGTGTTCCCTGACTATGAAAGTACTAGAAGTACAGAAATGCATAAATAGGCCATCCGTAAGCACTACGAATGTGGCGTGTTTCCTTTTACTGGTAAATATGGTCTCTATTATGGCATGTGTTCTGTTTTATGCACTTTTTTTAAGAACTGGCATTTTATCTTAGTTTTCTACAGTACAGTTTTTTGTAAATATCAGTATCGCACTGGATATATGACCAGATTTTAGTTAACTGTTTTGTATTTCCTTAAGCCTCATTTTTAAATATCTTCATCTTCACAATGAAAAATCATTTCAAATTACTATTAAATAATTACACACAACTGCGTGACAACCATCTTTGTGCATGATGCTTTGCCCACACGTGTGACTTCCTTAGAATCTATTCTCACAAGCAGAATTACGTACCAACGCCATTTACTGCTGTCGACTCTTAATATCAAATTTCTTCCAAAAGGATTCTACCAATTTATACTTCCCTTAATAGCCACTAGTTTAGCAGTGGTTTTTAAATTTTTTTTTTTAATGCATGTACTGCCTGAGCAAGAAATACTCAGGAGTCCTTAAGATATTAGGGAGGCAATACTCTCTAGCTGATTTAACTATCAGATCTCTTTGGTCTGGAAGTACTCGCGATGCTCATTGGCAAACTATCAGCAAATCGAGACAATGCTAATTAAGAAGCTGCTGGATTTGTTAACTCAGAGACCTTCCTTGGCTACGGAAAGCAGCAGGCTTAGGAAGCAGAACGGGCAGGTCTGGCTCTCGCACTCCCCGGCCGTGTGCCTTCCACGAGCTGTGTCACTTCTGGGCCTCGCCTCCTCCCCTGTGCCGAGCAGAGGCCCCACCTCTGGGGTAGAAGAGGGGCCTCCCGGCGCCACTTCAACCACCTCTGGGCATCGTGCTGGCAGGAAGATGGGACTGACCCACGGAAGCCCTCCACGGACCTGCGCCCGACGCACCGCCGCCTTTGTCAAATCCGGGAGCCCCTCAGACCCGCGTCCTGCCCGGGGAGAGCACCGCACGAGGCAGGCGGCGGGAGCGGCAGCAGCAGTGTCCGCTACGCTACACCACATTCCATGCGACACACACATGGGGACTGCGTGCTGGCCAGTGTGTCTGTGCAGGAGCCACCCCTCCTCCTCGCTCCTCCCTCGTTTGAAGAATGGACTTTCAGAAAAACTTTCTGGAAGAATGTATTCAGAAATCTATACATACGGCTATTAACCGAGCGTTTTCAAAATTCAACACAATGCCCGAATAATCCTCCGCCTTCGACAGTGCCACTTATTCTGAAGACCTCTTCGTAGAGGGAAATGTGTTCTTTTTCCCGCCGAAGAGACGGAATTAGGCAACTCTAGCTGTGAGCAGACACAGTGCCCGGGGCATACGCACAGGGGATACTCACGAGGCCATGGTCCACTCGGAAAAATGCCATTTGACACGGTTTATTCAAGAGATTAG
Source organism: Pteropus alecto (assembly GCF_000325575.1). Lineage (NCBI taxonomy): Eukaryota > Metazoa > Chordata > Mammalia > Chiroptera > Pteropodidae > Pteropus > Pteropus alecto. The sequence continues at coordinate 30,575,233 of NW_006441953.1, read as the reverse complement.
AAAAAGCAATGAAGGCATCTTCAGTATCTAAGTTCAAGATCAACACCGCGGCTATGAAGGACATGCCCTGCACCTGACGGGAGAGAAGGGGTGTTGAGCTCACAGCAGCCTGCGCGTCACAACGCTCTTTGTCACGAGAAGGAGAGCCCAAAGGCCCTCCTGCTGGCAGGGCGGCCCAGCCACCCACTGCCACCCACTGCCACCCACTGGCAGCTGAACGAGCAGCCTCGGTTCCGACCTGCTTGCTTGGAACCAACGCTCTGCCACACCCGCCACCCTGACTGCTCTCCTTCGCCCCGCCCCCACGGCCACATGGAAAACCATAAACTGACCCCTCCTTATGCATCTGCCACCTGAAACACTGTCCCCTATAGTTTCCTGGTGCCATAGAGCGTATGTTTCATTTAACGTGTTAAGTCAAGAACCATGCACACACATCTGCCAAGCTGCAGACACGTCGGCAGCAGTTTTAAAATGGTTACTGCTTAAAGGCTCTTTTGATTTAATGCTGAAAAAAAAAATCACATGCAAAAAATGAAAATCAAATCCAATTAAAATGTGAAGAATGTCACTGAGCAGCCAAGCTGCTCGATTTCTTTGCAAGATAACAGGCAACTCGTTTACCGTGAGACTTCCCATACTCCCCAGCAAAAAATGAGGGCATTCGACTTGACATCTGTAGCCAAGATGCACTGGGCAATATTCTGACTTTCTTTTTAGATGATAACATTATAAAATATTGAAAAAGTTCACTTACATAGCCCACATCCGGTCGGTAACAAGTATACGCGCCCAAAATACTGTGCAACATGTCATGATACGGGCCGCCCTAGAAGGATCAACACAGCAAACACATGCAGAGGTCTTGTTAGAGCTCGGAATGACAAATGAGGCTTTGCCACCACCGCTAGTCACACGCTGCTGACAGGGGAGGAAGCAGACGCTAAGCATGGTGCTAGCAGCGAGCCGCCAGCCCCGGGTTAGCAAGGGACTCAGGTGTGAGCACCTCGCGAGAAAAACATCCTTAGTTTGGTTCCTGCTGTATGCATAACTATAATCCCCTGTAGAGTTGAACAGGTGACCAGGTAGCCCGGGTTTCTACAAACCAGGCGAGTGCTGACTGTCCATCCGCCTCCCAGGCGAGTGCTGACTGTCCATCCGCCTCCCAGGCGAGTGCTGAGTGTCCGCCCTGCCCCCACCGTCCGTCTGTCTGTCCCCTCCTTTGCTCCTTCTCTGGTTTTCTACGTGGCAGTAAGTTTAGCAAACACACGCTGCATCTTCAGCCCCGATCGCCCCCATTTTATTCCACGCCCTCAGTTCTTCCGTCCCTACAAGATTTCCACGTGTTCCTCTGATTCCTTCTAAAACTTTAAGTTGTGGTTTCTTTTTCCTGACTGAGCACAGAGGCGCCTCCCGCTGAGGCCGGCACGTCTGGGGGACTGGCCCGGTCACCAAACCCTCCCGTCTGCACCGTCCACTTGGCTGCAGTTAACACAAAGAAAAAGTGCACCTGGTGTGTGACTAGAAGTCACTCCCCAGGGGACCGCACGTGGCTGACAAAAAGAATGCCATGGTCACATTCTGACACGTAAGAAGGAAGAGCCGCGCCTAGGACACGGAGGGACGAAAGAAAACACGGCAACGGGAGGGTGGCGATGACACCCCGGGCTAGGGGGCAGGAGGGGGCGGACAGGGCGGGGTCCCCCGGGGCTGGCTTCAACGCCCAGGGGTGTCACCAGGCCGGGGCTTCCCATACATGCATTTCAAAGGAAGGGCAGAACCGGCCTCAAAAGCAGAAACACAGCCATGTCAAAAATGTGTTCAAAAGCATCGGCTACCCTTATCTTTAAAAGTCTAAAGGTAGTAACGTAAGACCCACCCTCCCTCTGTAGCCCCCCCAAAATACCTAAGTATTTTCCAAACCTGATTATAAACTTGATTATGTGTAGTTTGACATCTCTGAATTTCAGACAAAACATACTTGAGAACGACAAATCACCACCGCCTACCTGCTGGAAAATGCAGAGGTTAGGGAACGTTCGAGAAATGTCCAGCTTAATAAGCTCCAGACTGGCTTCTCTGTCCGCTGCTGGGAAACTGGCATCTACCAAAAGATCGAGAGTCATTACACCTCAGAGGTGAGCACGTGGCGTCACTGCAAGGCTCTGACATTTTATGAGAAAAAAACGAGGAAAAGAAGCTCTTCGGAAGTTCATGGACCTAACTAATTACAACTGAAACCCACGGGGTCCGCCCTTGAAGTTTATAACTGTAGCTTCTTAAAGAGCAAAAATCTCATGACACCATCTAATGCTAGATCGTCATCACCTGATATTTTCTAGAGTACGAAATAAAAACCTCATTTGATATTACCTTTCATCGACAGTCAGTGGAAGCAATCGAGCAAGTAAGGGCATGTACACAAATAAATTCCAGGCCGAGAAAACCACCAAAGAATCATCGCCTGAGCTAAAACGTCACCGGTGCACACTTAGGACATGTGGGAGCTGTGGCAGCATGACCCTCACGTGCACCGTTCCTACAAATACTTACGAATAACTTGGTTTGTTTTTTTGAATGTCAACACCGCATAGATGATATAAAAAAAGATCAATAGAAAACACAGTATTTGACCAACAGAAGTATTCTCGTGTTACGGGAACTTCTGAAAGCATCGTCTGGCAAACACGCAGAGCTCTCGTCTCTTTGTAAGCAGTTCCGAAGCTCCTCTGGGACGCCCGAGTGACCCTGGGTGCCAGGCGACTGCACATCACATGAACGAGGCAAAGGAAGCCATGTGATTCTGACCGGCACCCAGCACGGGAGGACACACGCCTCGCGGGACCCGCTACGTTCTCTTCCTCATGGAAGCTTTTCTCTTTAGCCTGTTTGCTCTAAAAAGAGTCCCTTTCCCATGAAGCTTTTTGTAAATTTGCACCAACCACTCCCTGAGTTAAGCGCACTGTCTTTGTAACGTAATAATGACGCCCGGCACTGACCAAGTGCCCAGCAGCCTCGGCGCCGAGCTTACCCTCGATCTCCACCTCCGAGCCTCCTGCGCTGAGGGACCGCCACCTCTCCTTGGCCCGGGCCAGACAGATGTCGAAGAGCTCTGGAAGAGAAGCCCCAGGTCAGTCCCATGCGCGCGTGTGACTATGGGTCCACTGCGGCCTCTTCCGACTACTTAAAGGCCATCTACGGACCACATATATATGAAGGCTCCGTAAAGGGACCCCCCGACTTGGCCTGAAGGTACTTCTACTGTCTACAGACACCACCAAGTACAAAGAAAGGACACGCAAGATACCACTATGCCTGTCATTTACTTCTATCACACAGCCCCCCGCAAAACGAGAATCTGACGTGTGTGTGAGTCTGTCGCCTACCGGGCTGGGGGCTCCTTGCGGTAAGACCACGAGGTCCCCCTCATTCACATCCGTATCCAGAGCACACAGCACTGGGACAGACACGGGTCAGTACCATCGACAACCATCCGACTGGGGAAGGGAAGGGCGCCGGCAGGAATCCCAGCTGGTTCCAAATAAAGACAGGCTGGAACTGCTCCCCGGGGCACGGTCTCCCCAGCCCTGCTGCCTAAAGCGGGGCGGGGGGCACGCAAAGCAGGGGCAGCCTTCAGAAAAGAAGAGTGCTTGTGGCAGCAGCGAAGCATCAAGACGGGTCCCCACGAGACAGCGTCCAAACCTCCTCCACATCAGGACCTATTTTTCAGTAACTCTTTGAGTAGTTTGGTAGTAACACAGAAATGACTCACGTCCACAGCTTGTACTGTTACATGCAGGCCTCCACGAGCACGGAGGGAGAACCCCACAGAGACCCGGCAGCCCCGCTGGCCCGCCCCGGGCCC
>NW_006441953.1:30559553-30571287 GCF_000325575.1 Pteropus alecto | reverse complement strand
ACCCCCGGGCCCCCCGCCACACGCAGTCCTGGGTCACGAACGGTCACCGCTCCATCACTAAGACTTGACCCGCAGCTGCCCAGAGAGTTTTCGCCACGTTATTTTTGCCATCACTACTTTCGGGAGATAAAGCAGAGCACCCGGGCTCGCCAGGCACTGCCTGTTCCCCACTAACACGCGGTCCGAGTCTAATAACACGACTGCGCCCCAAGAGGTAGAGGCCTGAGCAACGGCCGTTTCCCGGCCCCGTGGGGGTCCTGGCTTACAGTCCGCTCCTCCGCCAGGGCAGTTCAGGGGACCCTCTGCCCGCACTCGGTCGCCTGGAGGCGGGCTTCACTTTGATCGTTTTGGTAGGAGACGGAGGAAAACAACTGTGCACTCCGCTGCCCACCGACCACCGGGGACCACTTCCCAAAGGACTATCCAAGTTACAGCGCAGACGCTGATGGCCTCAGGGTGAAACGGTCCAAGTGCCGGCGTCCAGAGAGAAGCGCTCAGCAGTCTCTCCGAACCTCTCCTTCTGGAGACACTTTTTAGAAACTACGTATCTCTACAAGGTTGATGTTATAAATCTTCTTACGAAAAGAGCTTCAATTTTTGGCAGGTTCGGATTAGCCAAAAACGGAGCCTTGAGGAGGTCACTACACAGAGAAACCGGCCGCCATCCACCCGACCGGCTGGCATTACTCCAGACAAGAACACTGACGGGCCGAGGCTGCAGTCGTGGGGCAGACGGAAGTCCTACCAGATGACAACAGTAATAGGAATGTGAACCCAGCTACACGGAGAAGATACCGATCGACCTGCTTTAAAGTCAAAGGCCTTCGACAGGGTAAAAATTGCCACCATCAGCTCCGCAAGCGTTTACCGGCTATTAAAAACCTGAAGATGACGGAGTGCCAGGTGCAAGCTGCAGACAGGGACCAAAAAGTAACAGGTAATGACTGCCACATATTAAGCACTGAACTGCAAGTCTGAGCGCGTGGGGCGGCTTCTCCCGGGCGCAGGTGGAGGAGGAGCGGACGCCGACGGCGAGGCAAACGCCCCGAGAAGGGTGAGCACAGCCCTCATCTCCCCTCCTGAACTGAAGCTACTAGAACCTTGAGCACCCAGTCCGAGTGCAGTGTGTCGCCCCACTGAGGTGCCTATGTACAAGCTCCCTGGGAAAAAATGCTGCAAAAAACCACAGCACCCCGAGCATGGTACACCTCCACAGAAAGCACGCCCACCTCCCCTCCACCTTCACGCCCCATCAAGGCCTGCTTTCCCCAGGCTTTGAGAACGGATCCGGACGTGACTCCGCCCGTGGGTGCCATGATGACGATGTCAGCCCCGTATGAGCTGTGTGTCTCTTCAGGTGGAAGGAAGAAGGCGGGCGTCTTCTCTGAACTACCTGAACTACCGGGGACTGAGGCCCCCTGGAGGAGGGTCACCTGGCCTCTCAGGAGACACACATCTTTGTGCTGATGGCTGCCTTTCTCCCAGCCAGGGAGGGCGGAGCAGGAGAAGCCACAGGCCGGGGGCTGAGTCCCCTGGGCCCAGGGTCGCGCGAGCAGCTCACCGTGGGTGATGTTTAACTCGTTGCCGATGGCTAAGCTCCAGACTTTGCCTCTCACGCTGGGAGGGATCCCCTGCCACCACAAATCTCGAACTTTTCGAGAGCACCACCTGCACGGAAAAGGAAACGCGAGTTCATGAACCTGCTCTCAGTGAAGTAGCCACTGTCGCCGAGCTGGGCTGCAAACCGCAGGAGCGGGGCGCGGCTGCATGTCGTGGCCCCCGCCCTGGGAGCTCAGAGACCAGCTCGACGGCTACCTACAACTACCGGGCAGCTAGACACTGTGCGAGCGGGGGCACCGCAAAGCAGAGGGGCCCGGGACGCGGGTCTGCCGCCGGAGCCTCAGCGACCAGCAGCGACACGAGCGCACGGCGGGTGGGAGGCAGCTTCTGAGCAGAAGGCGCAGTGACGGGACGTAACCGTGCTGCTGTGGGGACTGCGCCAGCCGGGCGCGCCACGGGGGGCCAGGAGGCACTGCTGCAGAGCTGCGCGGAGGGTGGACCCCAGGAGCAGCTGGCAGCCGGCGCACCACGCCGCACGCGCAGGCGGTGCACTCAGGCCCGCTGCCCCACCCCCACGGCAGGACTCTGCTGACTCAGCACACGCCGAGCGGCGCAAGGGGCTGAGGTCTGCTGCTCACGGGGACACACCGCCAGCCGGTGGGACGAGGTGCCAAACGCTCCCCGGGGTTCTCCACGCAGCGCAGTGCGGGAGCATAGGCCGAGACTGCAGACCAGGTCACACCCGAGTCCACGCTTCCCAGTGCATCCCACGTGAATCACTTCCCTCTGATCTGGCACCCTCCCCTCTACCATCGAGATGATGGAAGCCCCCACCCCGCCCCGAAGGGCTGTCCTGAGGACCGTGAGGGGTGACACAGACACCCCCGCACGTGCCTGCCACTCAGCTGGTGCATCACGAGCAGCTGCTGGGCCAGTGCGTGCATCTGGGCCACATCGAGCACCAGTGGGGCTGGACCAGGGTGGGGTTCTGCAGCCACCCAGGGAGGCGGCCCAACGGTTCTGAGGACCTTGACTTGTGTTAGCGGGGCCCACTGGGAAAGAGCGTTCCCTGTGTCCAGCCTGAGAAAGACACCGCCCAGAAACGTGGGCCCGAACCTGTCAAAAATTGAACCTCTTTTCATAAGAAACCTGATGGGATCAACAGGGCCACCTGACCCCCGGTAATGACAGGATGTGCGTCCCCAACGTCTCGTCACTCGGCTCAGGTTAAATGGGACCAGGGCAGAAGGGAAACCGGCATCCAAGCTCCTCGGCAGCTCCTGCTGACGGGGACAGGCCCCAAAGGAGCCGCCCGCCTCTGTGCTAACCCTGGGACTGCCGTCCACACTGCCCGACCCATCCCCAACGCACAGGATGAAGACCTACAGTTGTCCCCCGGGTGTACGGATGACCACAGCTGCCGGACTGCTAGTGCTGGCCACAGGGGCCTGGCACCAAGGAAGACCCAGGGCCCACCCTCCGACAGAGGACAGAAGCAGAGAGGCCAGGGCGTCTTCCCCAAGGACGCCCGAGCCTTAAAGGGCAGAGGGGGCCGGATGCGGAGTTACGGGGCGTTGGCACGCCAGGCGGGACTGGGACCAGCAAAGGCCCCGAGGCTCCCCACAGAGAGGGCTCTGTCCGCGCGACGGAGAGACAGAAGTTGGGGCTACAGAGAAAGGAAGTCACATTTTACGGTCACAGAAAGTTACTGAAACTTTAAGTAGGGCAGTGACACAGACTGGGGCTTCAGAAGATGGCTCCGGCTGCTGAGATGATACACTGGAGGGGGAGGGGAGGGAGGCGGGAGCTGTCACAGGAGCCGGTAAAGAATGAGGCCTGAACCAGGGCAGCGGGAGGGAGACTGTGACTTAAACCTCTGAGGCCGCTTCATCGAGGGCTGTGATATGAGCTATGGTTATGACCACTGCTGCCTATAGACCCTAGAAAAAGCCATTTACAGTCTAGAGGTGGCCACTATGTCACAGCTTACATTGTTTCCCAATTAGGCAGAATCTCGTTATTCCAGGTGAGGACAGCATTTCCGATGTTTTCTTCTAATCTGCACCTTTCTTCCAGCTGCTTTTTCCTCCTCTGGGCTTCTTTCAGCTCTAGAAATCACAATCGAGAAGAAGAAGAAAACATCTGTTAACTAATTTCCACCATTTTCAAACAAGGAGATTTTTCTCACAGAGCCATGCTGCAGAAACCCAGGAGAACGGCCGTGCGGGGGCGGGGGGCCCCCCTCCCGGACCCGTCCATGCCGTGTGGAGTCTACAGTGCTGGGGCGTCACCCACTTCTCATAAGCTTTTAGAGAATAACACGCACACGGAAAGGTATAGAATAAAACATAACCAATTATCACAAAAACCGACGAACCTGCGAAACTACCGCCTCCATCGAGAAACAGAGATTTACCAGACAGAGCACCGGAGCCCCGCATGGAGCCCCGCATGGAGCCCCGCGTGCACCCCCTGCCCTCACTGCTCACAGCGTAAGCATCGCGCTCCGTGCAGACAGCGATTCTGAGAAATACCATGCATTCAAGGGACATACGCTTTTCTGTATTGTTTTATTATGAAATACACATAACATAAAATTAACCGTTTTAACCACTTTCAGCGCACCATCGGCGGCATCAAGCTTTCACGTTGTCGCGCAGCCATCACCACCATCCATCTCCAGACTTTCTCATCTTTATGAACTGGAACTCTGTCCCCGATGAGTGACGAGCCCCGTGCCCCCTCCCCCCGCCCCTGGTCTCTGTGAATCTGACTCCTCTGCGACTCCCACGTAAGTGGAGCCATGTGGTACTTGTCCTTCTGTGACCGGCTCACTTCACTGACCACAACATCCTCAGGGGTCACCCGCCCATCCATGTGGTAGCACGTTCCATGTTTATCACACATACTTTTTACACATGCTAGAATCACAGCGGTTTAGCTTCTGCAAGGGATTTTACCAAATCCCATCACAGCTTCCTGGGAACAAGCAAAATGGAGCCCACCCGGGGGCCCGCCCACCCTGCCGGCGAGGCCTCCTCCCGGCCAGCGCCGTCGCCCTGCACCACTGCCATCTTGCCCGGCGTCGATTCACAGAGTCGTTACTTACACACAGCTCCCGGAAGTGCAGACTCAGTACAAACACGTGTTTGATGGAAACCTATCAATTTCAAAATATTAAAGCATTCCTCAAAGTTCAGGTTCTCGGGCTCTAGACGGTAAACACGCCCAGGAAGACACAGACTCTCGTGCTGCCTTACGTGACGGTGCACGTGGGAACTCGTTACCTCGTTTTTTGGCCTGGACCACCATCTCTTCATACTGCTGTCGGTGCTTCTGAGCTTCTTCAGCTGGCTTCGCCGGGAGATTTCTTGATAGAAAATAAATGACTTTTCACCATTATAAATATCAAATAAAATTACTGGAGAAACAAAACGAACACTTCAAATGTTATTTACTAACACAATGCTCTATGGAAACTTAAGCAAGTGTGGCCTGGCACCACGGAGCAAGCCCCTTCTCCCACTACGGTCCTCAAACACAATTGGTACACCCTCCGTCAAGGCCGATCTCATCAAGTACGTGGGAACCAGGACGGACCTGCTAAGATCCTGCTTCCTGCAGATCCCACACAAGCCAGGGGCTAAGCGCAGGCCTTGCTCTGCAATCCTGGGGTGCTACCCCACAGCCACTGCAGAGCACGCTTCCCAGTGTTTTCTCACGGTTACAAGCCGGTCTCTAATTACAATAGCTGTCTAAGCATTGTTAAATACTAAATTAAGTGTACGGCCACGCCACCCTGAACGTGCCCGATCCCGTCTGATCTCAGAAGCTAAGCAGGGTCGGGCCTGGCCAGTACTTGGATGGGAGACCACCTAGGAAGACCAGGTGCTGTAGGTGTAAAAAAAAAAGCTACATTAAAATGAAAAATCACCTGAATGGAAAATCCTGAGCCAAACTCCTATGTTAAAGGACAATCTCCCAGATTAGTCATTCGCTACTGTTCCAGAACTCATGTTATTAACGTAGGGCATAAGGAGGAACTCAGCTTTTTAACGAGTGACAAGGCTTGCTCTTCGTCCCTCTTGTGATCCTAGTTACTCTTCTAATGAAAAGGCAATTAGCAAGTTCTACTGATCTGCCAAAGCAAACACTCTCTACAGGCTCTTAAGACTCACGCTGGTCTGTCTTCCAGGATGAGTGCGGTGGTGGAAAGTGGCTCGAAATCAAGGTTCTTCCTCACATTCTGCTTTGGAGAGGGCGGCTTGCTAGGTCGTCCAGCCTTGTCTTCATATTCCTAGGACAAAGAAACCAGGTGTGACCCCCAGGGCCTGGCCAGCTCCGATATTACGAAGCCCTTCTGAGAGCAAGAGCGTTTTTTGTTATGAAGTCCTTTAAGTTGACTTTGAGAGTGATGCACTGAAAACATTTCTTGTTATTCAGAAGGAAACACTACCGAGGCAAGGGCTCCTACAGCTCTGCAGCCCGGGCCATCGCTTCACGACACGAAGACCGTGCACTCCCCGTGTGGCGGGGAAGTCCCTAAGGACCTCATCCTCCCAGCTGCCCCTGACGAGGGCCCACGAACGTCGTGTCAGGTCTCCTCTGCTTGTCCTGGGTTACGGGAGCATTTTCTGAACACTGTAATTACAATGGGTCATTATCGTGGCCCCTGGGAAGCTGGGAGCCAGAGCAGCAGCCAGTTCTAGCATACCCACGTGGGCCCATCCTAAACTTCGAATCCACTCCCTTTTATGCCATGGCATTTTATGTATTTTTGTTAGCCTTTTAAATCTATTCTGAAATAAGGAACAGGTTAAAAATCTTTTGCATAAAGATGGTTAAAGCTATTATGTTTTCTTAAAGAAACATCAAAAAAGAAATCCTTAACATCTTTGCATGAGCCGTCACTGCGAGCTGTTACATAAACAACTGTGCCATTGCCTGGAAATGTGAGAACAGCCTTTGTACTCCCGGGTCACTAATTTGTCCCGTGGACCGGAACCGTGAAAAGCTCAGTCACACCTGCTGACCCACATTCCAAACACCCAACCGGAAGAGTCCAGCAGAGTCAAGCAACCTGGCACCAGAGTCCGGCTTCTGAAATTGTGTGTGTGTGAGAGCGTGTGTACCCGTAGCTCTTTGCAAATTAAAAAGGCAAAAATAAAACATATTCTTGTTACCAATGTAGACAAGGTTCTCGGGACCTTCCCTGAAGAGAAAACGATCCAGCTGGGAAGACAGGACAAGTCAGTCGTTAAACTAAGATTTAAGGAATCATTCCAGATAACAACAAAAGCCTATCACGAGTGGAATAATTGCTAAATGAATTTTACTGACAGTAGCTGCCAAGAGGGTGTTACTGGTAAAATGATTTGGCAAGCAATTATTCTCAGCCAGCAAGGCCTACAGAGGCTTCTATAAGTGGAAAGGAATAACGAACTCCTCAAAACACACAGGCTGATTAAGTATCTTAACGCTGCTGGCCCTGACTTAAAGTGGGTCCGTTAAAATACTGAAATGATCCCCACTTACCCCAAACTGAGAAAACAGACTCCCTTTCCCATCGACTCAAACATCCGAGCACCCACACATGTGCTAGGTAGCCCACTATAACACAGCACCAGCCACCAGGAAGCTTCCGACCCAGAGCCTGGATGTCAAAACCCTGCATTTTTATAGGAAACCTACCAAAAGCTGTGTGTTGAGAAAGAGTCCGAGGCATGTTGCATGTTAACGAGAATCAGTAACGAAAGCCCATGCGCTGCTACTCAGCTGCTGACCCTGGTCCAGCGAACTACATGCCAAGGCCAAAGACATCAGCCCAAAGTTAGATGTTCCAGAATCTGGAGGCCCATTTCCATGTACTTTTGTGTGTTTTACACACATTCTCACTTTATGTCCACAACGAGCTCTATGGCGAGTGTCATCCATTTTCAAGATGTGTACGGTAACAGAGGTTCCAAGTGAAGTGACCTGCCCTCCAGCACACGGCGGCGAGGGGCTGGACCTGCAAGACCCTGCGCTCTGCCTCTTGGAGCCCAACCTCCTCTGCGAAAACAGACAGACAGGTGCGGGGTTCCAGGGGAAAAAGGCCGAGTCGCACGCGGGTTAAGTGCGGCCTTCTGGAGCCAGACAGGTCGGGGAGCAAATTCAGAGCCGCCAAGAACTGGCTGTGCCCTCCAGCAAAGCCCTTAGAACCCCTGGGCCTCATTTCCACATCTGCCAAGAGGGACCCGCAAGTCCCAGAGGGGCAGGGGAACGGGGAGAGGCCTGTGCGGCCGCGAGCACAGCCCTGGCTGCTGGGGCCATCACCCGTCTTCCCCTCAGACCTGACACAACCGTAAGACGCAGAAAATGCTCTAGCGCCAAACAACGCCCAGGGAGCCCAGCAAGGTCTGCGAACACCGCAGACGTGAACAGGCGCAGTCAAAGGAACTAAAGGTCTCTACTCATGACCAGAAAAACCAGGCCTCTGCCATCTCTGCAGTCAGGGCCCAGAGCTCGCGGCCACCAGGCACTGGCCGCAGTGGCCGCGGTTCACGAGCCAGCGCGTCTCCGGGGCTTCATACACATCCAGTTTGCGCACTTTCCCCTGCGCACTAGTCCCGAGGGAGGCTTCGTCCCCACGCCACAGGCCGGAAGGTGGAGGCCCAGAGATGTCCACGACACCCAGGGGGGAGCTGGGATCAGACGCCAAGCAGTCTGGCTCTGCGCTTCTCAGCAGCCTGCCACTCCGGAACTCACGAAAGCCACTCGCAGCCACGATCCAGAAGTAATTTAATCATTCACGTTCGGTCTAAATAAAGCTTCTCCACTATGACGAAAAGCTGTGATGCTGAATTCAGCACAGATGCAGGGCAAATACCTACGTGTCAATCACACGGAGCACCGCACGATTAAAAAGAAAAAAGGGCGGAGGAGGCCTGGCGCACCCTGCCCACACCCGAGACCCCAGAGGGAGCCCTTTCCGGATGCCAAGCGGCATCCGGACATGAATGGCACCGAGAGTTGTCACAGGTCCCGATCCGAACCTAGTTCTCCCACAGCTGCCTGGAGGCGTCAACAGTGAGCTCGTTTTCCAAAACCAGACAAAGCGACCTCATGAACAAGAAAGAGGGCTATTCACTCTAAGGGTCCTTGGGGGTGGGAGAGTGGGGGTGGGGGGGCAGCCGTGGATAAAAAGTCGCCGGAAAAACAACTTCCATCTGTGCCTTCTCAGCCATCACTGGGGTCGGCCTGTGACGTGGCGAGGGCTGGGGCTCTCGAAGCGACGAGACTTAGTTCTCGGTCCCGGCTCTGGCCTTGGGTAAATCATCGTGCTCCTGTCTCAGCCTGTCTCCTCACCCGTAAAAAGGTAGCGACTGTGAGGACCCCCGTGACGAGATGAGGTGACAGATGGTGATGGCTACCCGCTAAAGTGCGAGCCCTGTGCGTGTGCCGGGCAAGTGTCAGGACATTCCCAGCCTCCGTCCGAAGTGCCCTCTCTTCTTGGAACTCTCATGGCATCAAGTCTGGAAGCCTCCGGGTTTAACCCAAGTGACAATGCCATTCATTGTTGGGCTCATCAGTATAAATCACCCGTGTGAGCGACTACGACAGATTCCAACGCCCTGTATAATCCACAAGGGAATTTAGAACGGGGTTCTTCAAAGTTCTGGTGGCAAATCAGTGCCAGCATTTAAAAAAAAAACAAAACCAAACAGTAAAACATATAAGGGTGCACATAAGTCAGTTTGTTTCAGTTCTAAACCGGGTCTTATTTGTGTGCTGAGTCTCAAATTATCTAATGGGTGTGGGGGGTGGGGAGGGTATCAGCTCAAAAAACGTTTGCAAGCCACTCATTTAGTAGGTCCAAGTGCCCACCCTGAGCAGTTCACCATGTATCCTGCTGGGAAGACAAGACCAACACCAATGAGACAGCGGCGAACGGTATGTGCCGCACCGCCCCACGAGCTGAGTTGTACGGGGTGGTCTGATGACCCAGCGAAGGGTCAGGGAAAAAGCAGTAAGCCAGGGCAAATGAGCAGGACCTTCTCTCCATGCGGGGGCCACAGGCGACACGGACTCAGGCAGGAGGGAGAGGGGAAGGGCGTCGTCTGTGAAGGGACTACGTGGGGCCCGGTGTGGCAGAGGCCTGCGGACCCCAGACAGGCAGGGCTCACTCCAGCAGGTACAAGTAAGACGCCAGCAGAGGCTGTGAGACCAGGGTAGTTAAGAAAAACGCCATGACCGGCTGAGCCACGTGCTGTGGGCGCCCTGAGGACAGGAAGTCTGGGGCTGGGGGGATCGAGGAAAGTGTTTTATAAAGGGTGCCTGCCATCTGCGTGGCCAAGGACAGGGGAGATCTGGGCCATGGAGGAGAGGCGTCCTGACGGCCTAAGTGGCAGCCCAGAGATGCACACAGGCAGGCTTATTTGTGGGTTAGCAGGAACATTTTACACAGGGAAGGATCAAAGTTTCGCTCTCGATGTTAAGGTTTCCACGACAAGCTACCTAGAGCTGGGGGGACAAGTAGTGGGGGAGGGGGAGGAGCTGGACCTGGTGCAGAGTCAGAAAGGAAGGTGTGAGGGATGGGGAGCCTGTCGGATGCATCTGATGGCGGGGTCAACACCGTGTGCATGGTCTGAACAGTGCTAAAGGCAAAGACAAGGGCATTCGACTCCTGAATTAAGTGTACGATTTGCCAGCTGAAAAGGAAAACATCCCACCTCAACAGACACGTGTTTTATGAGAACAAAGAAAAGACCAAGATCCGCGACCGAGCGTGTTCCTGCGGGGACAGGCCGGCCGGCCGTGCTGCTCACAGAGCTGGAGGATGCTGCAAGGACAGCCAGACACGCCAACAACCTGGCCCGGGAAGCCCCCTGGCTTTCTCGAAAGCTACGTTAGCTAGAAAGGGCCATCGATCAAAACCTGTGCTGAAGGCTTCGACTCGATTGTATCCAGTATCAAGATGAGCCTTCGGAAATGACCACTGAGGGTCGTGAAGGTGTGTCTGGAATAAAACATGGCAGGTCACCCATGTACCTATTAGAAGACATGAACCAGCGTCAGTGACAGCACAGCAACCACACGTGCACAGGCCGAGGACCCGGGCGGCCTGCAGACGGGGTACAGCAGCAGGCCCGCGTCTGAACCATCACCTCTCTGATCACTGCCGCCAACCGCATGACCTTGAGCACCTTCCTTCACCCTTCCAAGCCTGTTTCCCCATCCATTAAATGCGAATGAATTCATGTAAGACATGGGGCCACAGCAGGTGCCCAAACAAAGACAGTATTACTGTCATCATATTACTTCAGAATTACCTTTCCCAGTATTTTCCCATTAAGGAGCACTTCATAGGGTTGCAGTGAAGACTAAATGAGGACGAAGTGCCCCAAATACTCAGCTGGTTTCACACTTTGCAATTTGTAACAAGCAAATCTGGGGGAGAGAGGGGCATTACTTTGGCATCTGAAACGAGACCGGTTCTGTTTAGCCATTTTAGTGGACAAGCGGGGCCTGCGCAGCTCCCGCAAGGGCTGGGCCTTCCAAGAGTCCTGGTAACCACTGGGGCTGGAGCTCACACTAAGGACCCCTCAAAGTCCCTGAGGGACTCCTCATACCTGGCTTCTTTTACTACGCACCATGCAGTACTTTCCCAGAAAGCATTCTCTAAGTTACTGAAAATGCTGTCATTTGGGAAATCGACTCTCAAGAGGCCTTTTCTAATTGTCACATTCCTTACCAACCACCTAGAACACAGAATATGTGGACTGGGGAAGGAAAGGCATTGAAACCGAACTGTGGCTTTTAACAAGCCTGGTGGCTGCTGCAATGCGACCACCTCACTCCCACCTCCGGCAAACAGGGCGCATGCAGCCCGATCCCCCCACAAAGGCCTCCCCAGGATCACGGGGCAAGGCCATCCTGGGCCTGGGAGGGATGCCTGGCCTGGACCTGAGAACAGGATGCAGTCGCGTTTGGGGTGACCACCAGGACCGGCCGGCTCTTCTTACGACCTCTCGCTATACCCATTAAAACAGAAGCGCGCTCGGAAATGACACGGGATCGCAGACACAAAGAAGGGCAGGCAGGAGGAAGGCGCGTCGCCGCGGCCCCACGCGAGCTTCGGCCCCCGGAGCGGAGGGGTGTCGCGCCCCCAGGCCCCCGGGCGCCCCCACGCAGC
>NW_006441953.1:30552565-30559107 GCF_000325575.1 Pteropus alecto | reverse complement strand
CGCCCGGTGCCCCGCGCCCGGCCGGCCGGGGAGGTCCGTGGCCGTGCGCTGCGGGCGATGTCCCCCCTGTCACAAAGCCGGGGCCGCCGGGCGCGCAGACGTCACGCTGAAAGTGTGCTCTCAAAAGCGACACGGCCACGCTCCGCTTTGTGAGGTTTTCATAGAAAAAGAGGAATGTACGTTACCGAGAGGAGCTCCATCAAAATACCAGCGCGCGCCACCTCCGGGTACCCGGGGCATCGTGAGTTTTGATTCTTATACTCCACGTGGCTCATGTTTTCGACACTGAGATTAGTCCAGTCAAAATGTCAGAGTTCATACCCAGGTCCCTGCTGATGGAGCTCTGACCCGTGAGGCTCCCGGGGCCGAGTGGGCAGGGACATGGGAACGGGCCAGGGCTGACAGGGACGTCTGGACGTGCATTCATCCACTCTGGTTAGACAGTTCTCTTCGGAGGAGAGCATTCCACTGTTGTAAATTATACCTCAATTAAAAAAAAAAAATTTTAAATGCGTAAGGTCAAATTTCTTTCTGGTCCACCCATGGTCCAATGTCCAAGGACTAAACAAACTCAGCTTGAGACAGCACAAGACCCTCCGTCTGCGGTGGAAATTCACAAGTCCCTGACTAGGGACTATCCAGCCAGTCTGTCCGCAGGTGATTTTCCAGATAATGGCATTACCAAATCACACCAGAAACTTCCTCACTCAGATGACGCCTACGATGTCCACCAGGCTATAATCAGAGCAGACAATGACGAGTGGTGACAAGTATGTGGAGAAACTGGAATTTTCGTAAGTCACTGTAGGTGCAGCCATTTTGGAAGAGTTTGGCATATTCTTATAGTTCGTACTAGAAGATGTACACCTACCACACTCCTAGGATCCCACTCAAGAGAAATAAAATACACATCCACAAAGACTTGCACGGAAATATCCACAGAAGCGTTATTCGTACTAGCTCAACGCCAAAAATGACCCAAAGTCCCTAGGCTGAAGGATGGATGGCAGCGCTGACACTTGATACGGGCTGCTCCCGGGCGAGCCTCAGAAGCATTACGCTAAGGGAAAAATGCCAGACCAAAGGTAATTTCATGATTCCACTTACGTGCACAGAAAAGGCAGGTCTGTAGCAAGAAAGCAAATCAGTATTTGCCTGGAGCTGGGGGTGGGAGTGGAGATCCAGTGCGAGCAGGCATGAGAACTTTTTTGAGTGACAAAAATGTTCTAAAACTGGATTGCAGTGAGAGCTGCGTAACTGCATAAATTTAGGAAAAATCACTAAATGTACAATGAGTGAATTTTATGGTATAGTAATAACGCCTCGATAAGGCCATTTTTTTTTAAGTAATGGGATAAAAGTAAAAAGGTTGATTCTGGCTGGGAGAATTAAAGAAAGCCTTGTTAAGAAAAAAATTATTCGGACGTGGTTCCATAGTATAGCAGTTAGCATGTCTGCTTTACACGCAGAAGGTCCTGAGTTCACGCCCCAGTGGAGCCACGGTCCATGGTCTACAGCCACGCTACTCTGAACAAGCCTGATGTCTGATCTCGGAAGCTAAGCAGGGTCAGGCCTGGTTAGTACTTGGATGGGAGACCACCTAGGAAGACCAGGTGCTGTAGGCGCAAAAAAGAAAAAAAATATTCAAAATGTAGAAAGACAAAAGAGCCCAGGGTGGGTAGTGTCCTTTCAGTTCATACCTAGGCATTTTAACAGGCCTGCCTAGAGTCTGGTTAATTCTCCAGGAGAACGTGCCTGTGCCACCTATGACTTGGTTGGCGCCCAGAGACTGTGAAGTGACACATTAACATGTGGATTTATGTCCAACAGAAACGATGACTTCAGAGATTATTTTCTTGTCCCCATTAGTTTAAATCTAACCTAGCAATCTTATTCTAATTGTCTTTTGTTTTTATATCTATAAATACGTAGATTCTCAAATGTCCTTGTTATCAAGTTTACCATCTTACTCATCTCCTTAATGTGTTAAATGAATCTTTGACCCATGGTCATTAAAAAAAGGTAAATGCATACGTGAAAAAATGGTAGACTAACTTTTCTACTAAGACACTAAAGGGACAAGTAACTACATGTTGTTCCTGTGAACACGGTCTGAACACGGTCATGGTCAGATGCTATTACGGAACCGCTGAGAACTCTCAGGTGTGTTAACAGCTTCATAGTTATGAAGGAGAAAGTCTTTACTCTGAAGAGCCATGTGCTGACATATTAGGGGTGAGATGTTATCATATCTGCAACTTACTTTCAAATGGTTCCGTTGTTAAAAAACAGGCACAATAAGTAAGGGAAAATGCCAACTGTCCCGTCTCAGTGGAGCGTGTATGGGTATTCACTGAATCATTCTCTGACCCCGCCCGTGGGTTTGACATTTTCCTTCGCAAGGGAAACAAGCTATCAGAAGGCTGGTGATGAACCCTTCGGATCTCGTCCTAAATGCCCAACCCACAGAAGCACGTCCCGCCCAGTCGGTCCCGTGGAGAGATTTTATTTTCTCACGGCGGCGCTTAATCACAACTTGTAAAACCTCAGAGCAGGAACCTCAGTGGAGACTGTGTCAAGAACACAGCCCAGAGGAGACACTTGGCATTTGTGGAATCGGGCTCCCTCCCTCCCTCCCACCCAACAAGCACTTGTGTGCTTGGCCCAGGAATAAAAATGAACAAGGTCCTTCCCTGAGTCTCGCAGACCAGCAAACGATTAGCACATGACACACGCGCCCTGCTCTAGGACCGAGAGAAATCTCCGAGGTGTCCAAGAGCCCCAGGAAGCAGCTGACGCAGCCTGAGGGGTCACGGGTGACTTTCTGGGGACGATTCCTGCAGCTGGAGGAGGGCTAACACTGTGATGCCGTGGGTCCTTAGCCTCTCCGTGCCTTCGACCAACACCTAGTACCACATACACTTTAGAAGTCAGCCAACCCGAGCGACAGGCTCACTCAGCTTAAACGTGCGCTGTGCGTTACTAAGCGTGTGTTAAATATGTGTTAAGTACACTCAACAAAACACATTGCGTACCTCTTCTGGCAGGCTGTGCCTGCAAGTTACTTTAACGGTAGTTTCTATTACGTATTTTAGAATCAAGTACCATTTACAACGTTTTAACCATATATTATATACCGTGTGATGACAGGCTGACTTTCACTAAATCTTGAAACTTAAAGCAAAAATCGGCAGTTAACAGAGGCGTCCTCCATCGCGACCCAGCATTAGCTTTCACATCCACCTTAATCCACCTGTAAAAGGTTCCTCTTCCTAAAGCTTTCTGAGTTGCCTTGTGGTCTCCACCAGGGCACCGGATGGCGCTGCTCATCTGACGCATCTATCACACTGCTGTCTCTACCCTTTGAGGTCAAGGAGGTTAAGACTGGTTCATTTGGTTGACACAGCATCCTAGCAGACAGGCCGACAGACCCACCCTTGCCACAGACCACTGGATTTCACCGGGATCAAAAGCCAAGTGAGACTTCAGGGCCCATTCTAATGGAGACTAGTTAGGTGAATCATATACCCCTAACCAGAGGCTGTTACTTAGCGAAACGAGATCACAGATCATTTAGGATGTAGGATAATGCCTATGCTGTCATGGAAATAAGAAGAAACCAGTCTACGAAGCGGTCCGTTTTGACATTCTGACATTCATTCATCTGCTTAACACATACGCATCACTCCTCCACTAACGCCAGGTACCACCTGGGGCCCTGGAGATAAAGTGATCGACCAGATTTTTATGTCCTGGTAGATAAAGGCAGAGAGGCAGGCGATAAACAAACAAATGACCAAGAATTTAAGATGGAGAAAGGGGCTCTGCAGAAAATGGCTGAGAGTCCTGTGACAGTGACAGCTGATGGGGGGAGGGTGGCTGGCCGGCTGGTCCTTCAGACGGGTGGTCAGAGAACCGCCCAGAAGACACCTTTTCAGACGGAGCCCCTATCTGAGACCCGAGGAGCGTCGCCCAACCATAACACTCCCAGGAGGTTGCTACTGCATTGGGCTGAGCGATGGCCCCCCAAACACGCCCACGTCCTAATCCCCAGACCTGTGACTGTCATCTTATAGAGCAGAAGGGACTCTGCAGATGTGACTGATGTAATGGACCTTGAGATGGGGAGACTATCCTGGATTATCTGGGAGGGCCCAAAATAACCACAACTGTCCTTTAAAAACGGAAGCAGATGGAGATGTGACCACAGAAGCGGAAGGCAATGTGTCCACGGACAGAGACAGGGACACAGCCACGAGCCAGGGAATGCCAGCACCTCTAGAAGCTGGAGGAGAAAGACAAGACTCTGTCCCGGAGCCTCCAGAGACACCAGCTCAGCCAACGCCGTGACTTCAGCCTGAAGACCCACTTCGGACTTCCCGCCTCCAGAGCCACAGCGCAATGAATGACGCTGTACCGTTTCAAGCCACCGTCTGTGGAAACGCTACAGCAGCAACAGGAAACCAATACGAGTACTATCAGCATCATCTCCCCCGCCCCCTTTTTTCCCAGATACAGCAGCAGAGGGTCCCAGTAACTTCCCCGGCTGAGCGACAGCCGGTAAGTGGCCGGGTGGGATTTGAACCAAGGTAGCCTGACTCCAGAGCCTCTTCCTGTCCACGTCCCTGACCCGCCGTCTCTGAACTAAGAGTTTGATTTCCTAAAATAGTGTTCCCTTCATGGCCCCAAGGCCACATTCACTCTCCAACACAGGCACAGCCCAACTCTGACCTAGTAATTCAGGGAGCACTATGGAGCTTCTGGCCAACGAGAAGCCTGCGTCCAAAGTGCCTCCTCACACTGACGAGATGCTCGGAATAAGTACTATTCTGAGTGCAGCTTAGACAATGAACTTAAGAGAAAGTTTAGAAATAGCCTTACTCTCCTCAAATTTGAGGTTTCTCAAAGTCCTGAGTAGTCTCCTGAAGGGGAGCAGAATATGCCAGCCCAAAATGTGCTGCTTTGGCATACCGATTATTTTGGAGAGACACAGCTGGTACAAGGCCACTCTGGCCATCTTTGTCTCCGTGAAAGCAGGTGTGAAGGTGCCCTCCCTGTACCAAGAGGGTAGAAGGCATCCTCGTCACCAGGGACAGGGAGTCCAGGGCCGAGAAGGCTGTATGAACGAAACTTGTTACTTCTTCAGTAATTTACCACTCAAAGCCCAAATCCCTTTGTCTTGCCAAGTCTTCACAAATTTACTGTCCTTTGTCCAAAAGATATAAAAGCTTCCTGCTTTGGTCGCTTCTTTCAGTCTTTTTTTATGGGGCTCCTGTACATATGAAATTAAATTTGCTTTTCTCCTGCTCATCTGTCTTACGTTGATTTAATCCAAAGAACCTGGAAGCAAAGAAAGGAAAATTTCGCCCCTGTACGTGATTACGTCTCCTGGGGAGTGCTGACTGTGCGCCCAGCCGAACCACACACAAGCGTGACACGAGCCAGCGGGAACTGTGCCCGCCGACCAATGGGCAAGGCCCGAGGAAGTGTCCCCCGCTGCTCCAACAATGTTTAAGAGATTAAAAAATAGTTTAAAATCTCACAGGCTTCCACTGGGAATTAGATAAATGTGAAAGGGTAGTTTTCTTTGGCTGTCGCTGTTTTCATAAAAACACAGTAAACCGCCCAGGGGAGGACAAAAGCATTTGAAAGCTCCTAAGAGCCACTGCCCTGGGCCTTCCTAGGAAGCTGCCTCGACTCGGCTAGTTCCAAGAAACGCACCTTTCTGGTTCAGGTTACACAACAGGGCGGCAGACGGCAGACACTACCGCCAAGCCCAAGGTCCATCAGAAACTGGATTCAGGACACAGACTGTCCTGTACGGATAATCGAAGGGCGTTGAGTCCCGTTACGTGGCCCACAAGTTTCCTGGGACCTAGCGTGCACGTACCAGAGAGTGCACCGGACTCACACGGCCTGTGATTCCACCGCAGACGTACGTACGTGGGTGGAATTTACTTGTATGTGATCTGGCTCAGAGAAAGGCCTGGGGGGGTCGGCACCAAACTGTCACGGACCAACCAGCGGGGTCTCGCAGGGAAGAGGGCTGCCCTGTCTCACTCTGCCTACCTCTGTCGTCTGGGCATTTCACAGGCATGTTGTTCATGCTTTATTTTTATAATTTGGAAAAACGAATTTTAAGCCATTTCGGAGGGAATGCAAGACTCGCCAGTGTTGCCGCGCGTGTCCTTAAGGCTGTTGTCCCCCTGTCCTTTCTCTGTCTGCTCAGATGGGCAACGTCTATTGCTGCACCTTAAAGTTCACTCGCTCACTGCTGCCATCGCTGTTCTGCGCCCCAGACAGACTATCTGGGGGTTCGCTTCAGTTACAAAACCTCTAAGTGCTTCTTCTGTGTAGTTGCCAGTTCTCTGCTGATACCTTCTAACTTCCCATTTCCAGAGCATTCGCTCTTACTTGTTGAACATTTTTAAAGGTCTGCTTAAAAGTCTTTGCTGGATAATTCCATCACTGATGTTATCTCGGCGCTGGTATCTGGTCGTTGTCTATTCCCACGTGAACTGAGATTTTTCTCGTTTTTCACA
>NW_006441953.1:30524031-30551287 GCF_000325575.1 Pteropus alecto | reverse complement strand
AACACAAAAGCCTGTCCTTTCTGCGGCTCTCCTCGCCATCATCGGCAGCTGCCTCGGAGCCCGACCAGGGCCTAAACTTTCTTCTCCACCCCATTTCTAGACAATAGTGCCAACTTCTCAAACCTGTGCACAAAGCGTTTTGTCTAGAAGTCACACTGTGTTCTGAAGCATCCCCAAATGTTCGCAGCCCTGAGCCCCTCCGACACCTCCTCAAATTACAAAGATTTGCTTTTACTTTTTAAGTGTTTTTTTCTTTGAAAAAAATTAAAACGAAGTACATAGAAAAATTACTCAAAGGAAAAATATCAAAATGCACAATAAGACTCTGTTTTCTTTCCTTAATTTGCTACTATCTTATACACCGTCTACAAACGAATATAACCAGGAAGTAAGTATTGCTCATTTATCTTTAAAAATACACTCTCTATTTCCCAGTAACTCGGTGGACCATTAAGCCATAAGCATTTCATGCCAGGCTCTACCGGTAAGACCGCTTTGGTATGATTTCATCTACACGGATTCACAGGATTTCCCAGCAAGTCACTGTTTCTCAAACAAGACTGCACATCAGATTCAGATGCAGAGCTTAAACATAAACAAAAGACTTGTCAGACTGGAAAGGGGATGTGAGAAAAAAACGAGTCTAAAGTTTTAGACCAGAAAAAGAGGGCTAAGTCGGTCATTTACCCAAACGGGGAAAGACGCAAAGGGAACAGGTCCAAGAGACGGGAAAAAGAGAAAATAAAGTTTAGCCCTGAACTTGTTGAACAGGAAGTGCTGGTCGGACCTGCGGGCGGCGCTGTCCAGTGGGCAGCTGCATCCGAAGGCTGGAGCAGAGACGAGGCCTGGGCTGGAGATACATGTCGGGGTCATCCGCGCAGGCATGATGTTTAAAACTCGAGTCCACCTGAGGTCTAGAGGGTGACCACAGAGAAGCGCCCAAGCAGCACCCTGATATTTAGGGGACACCCGGCAAAGGAAGCTGAACGGGTGTGGTGACCTGGAAGCCAAGGTCACTGAGCAGAGGAGAGGCTGACTGAGACAAGGATTGAGGAATGACCGTCAGACCTGGCGACTGGCAGTCACTGGAAAAATCTGATTTCAGGGAAATGGGCTCAGTGGTGCAGAAACGTCTCTAGGATGGCTGCACGCCACTGCTCCTCACGGCTCGTCACAGCTGCAGTTACCTGTAGGGTCACGTGTTTAAATCTGTCTCTCCCCGATCCACGGTAAATTCCAGCAAAGGCAGGGCCCACGTAAGTCTTGCCCTTCATTAGAATCTCAGGGTGGGTCCACACGGTGACTCGGACTTGTGGAACGAACAAGGGGCCCACGGAACCCAAGGAAGAAGGTTCCTCTCCATTCACGGGGCAAAGGACTACACTTCTGAGGCCTCGCTGCCCGTGCCGGGGCGGCCACGGCCCCACGATGGGCCACCCAGCAACGGCAGGCCTGAGGACGGCCCTCTCCAACGACAGTCTCCCGCCTGCTCTCAGGAGCGTCTCCGGTCCGCCAGCAGCTGCCGGATGCGGACGTGCCGCGCCCGGCCCGCACTGACCCCCGCGGCAAGGACGGCGCGTTTCCCTCCATACCCAGCATCCTGTCTCACACGCAGTGGTTCTGACATTTCCGTGCGCTCGGCTTAGCAGGAGCACGTGTCAGGACACAGCCTGCTGTGCCCCAGCCCCGGCGTTTGTCCAGCGTGTCGGGCGAGGCCTGCTGCCAGGTGTTTCCAACAGACGCCCAGGTGATAACGACATCCGCCCGGGAACCACACGCGAGAGCCACCGTCAGTGTGATTCTCACGGCCATCCGTGGCCGTTTCTATTTCCCCTATTAAGAAAATCTCTCTGAAATCATAATGTAAACCGATAGAAAATTACTTACATTTCAAAACGTTATGAAATTTGAAAAGATCACTGCAAATAACGTTTCGACATTTGCTAAAAATGGCAGCCGTGTCTAATACAAGGCTCGAGCCAAGGGAAACCAACCCAGTTAGAACGAAGTCAGAGGGAACCCGGGGGGCCCTGAGAAAACCACAGACGGCACCTGGGCCACTCACCAGGTCTGTTTATTAACTGAAGTCACCACGGCCACTGCTTGAGGACCAACTCCAGGCCACGTGCGGCGCTATACACTGGGCAGAAATCTCTCCCGTGCATCATCTCTTAATTTCTAAGAATCCAGGGCGTGAGAATCACAATGCCCACTGCAGATGAGGAGACTGAAGTCACAGATGAGAGGCGAAGCCGGCAATCGCAGCCGAGCCTGCAAGTCCGAAGGTCCTGGCACGTGTGCACACCGGTCCCCTCAGCCCAACCGCAGGCTCCCTGAGGCATGTCGACCCGACCACCCTTGTGCTCCCGGTGCCCAGCACGAGACCGGCCCCAGCGTGGCACGGTATCTGCTGAACAAGCAAACGACGCAGCCTGTGGCAGGCTCGGGCCCGTGGCCTCCCACGGTCTCGTTTCCTGTCATTGAGGTGGACCCGCCACAGGAAAGAAACGACAACAAACACCTTCCTGCACTTCGGACATTCAGCACTGTTCTGAGCACAGGGCGAGTATGCGCTCGCTCAGTCCTCGCCTCAGAGGTAGGCGCTGCCAGTCTCCAAATTCCAGAGAGGAGAAAAATGAGGCTCAGAAAGGTTAAGTAATTCGCCCAAAGTCACACAGCCAGGTTGTGGCAGAGCTGGGATACAAACCCTGGCAGTGTGACGACTCCACAGTCCATGTTCTTAAATCGCTATGGTTTAAAGACTTAACTTACTATTCCAAAGGGAAAGGGAAAGAATGACAGATGCCTACACATCTTATATACGCTTTAGCCCTAACCAGAGCTGTCATCGCCATTGGGGTCACAAATCTAGGCACTCAGGCCCCAGCCCTGTGCTCTCTAAAGTGCATGACCTGACGTCTGTGACAGCAGCCAGCTCCAGCCTGGGGCCCAGGAGCAGGGCCCTGGCCCTGGATCCCTCGCGGGCCTTGCCAGCTTGGGGGAGGGAGGGTGGAACGAGAAGCAGAGGGTCAGAGACACTAAGCACAGGCAGCAGGAGCCGGCAGGGTCGGGTGACTCGAGCAGGTACAATGACATCTTTTATTATTGATGGCTGAAGCCAGATGTTCCTCTCCTCTGCGGTGTCGTGTTACCACGTAATTAGCTGACCTAGTCATTTCAGTTCACAAAAATCCTTCAAGTTCTAGAACATAATCCATGTAGACCTTAAAAAAAAAATGGTACAAAAAAGATAGCAAAGAAAAATTCAAACATGATACACGTGATATTAAGAGCCAGGAAAATCTATTTAGTACGATACTAACTTTTGTGAAGGTGTGAATTTTAAAAAAATTTTTTAAAATTTTAACTGCTTGGCAACTTAATTTTCTAAGAAATTTACAGCTAAATTTTGCAAACAAACTCATCATATTTTAATTTTATGCTATTTTAATAAGCCTATACAATAAGTGACTCAAGTTTAAAATGTAGCGATCTATGAAAACAAATTCTAACACTGACTTACTTTGTGAGTCTCCTGGGTCCTAACAACTGCTACAGGGAGCACGACACAACATTCAAAACAAATTTAATCTGCCAAGGCATAAAAAATGACGTAGGTGCCAATCCCCCTCGCTGTCCAGGCCAGACCCCAGCGTGTGCTCACTGCCTCGCCCCACACACTGCACCCCCGTATCGAACGTGTTTAGCCCTCAGAGGAGCCACCCTCTGCACCCATGGCCGCCCCGCACTGAGCACCATCCCTCACCTGGGCTAGTCCAGACGCACTCCTGCTGGGGTGGCCCAACGCTCCCTGAAGTAAACCCTCCAGGGGCTCCCCAGAGCCCTCAGGTTTGAGATAGGGTCAGTCCCGTCCCCGTCCCGTCCAGTCCCGGCCTGTCTCGTCCCGTCCCATCCTGTCCCCTCCAGTCCCGTCCCATCCTGTCGCATTCTGTCCTGGCCTGTCCAGCCCCGTCCCATCCTGTCCCGGCCCGGCCCGGCCCGTCCAGTCCCATCCTGTCCCGGCCTGGCCCAGCCCATCAAGTCCCATCCTGTCCCAGCCCGTCCCAGCCCATCCCGTCCTGTCTTGTCTCGTCCCATCCTGTCCCCTCTTGTCCCGTCCCCTCCCACCTCGTCCCATCACGTCGCACAGGCTGTGTGGGTGGCGCCTTCCTGCAGAGAGGCAGGGCACCATGCGGGGGTGACTGCCCGGGGCTGCACTCCAGCTCTGCCACTCACCAGCTGTACCAATCACTCAGCCCACCTCAATGCTTCGTTGGGAAACTGAGGACAATAACAGTATCTTCTTCATAAGGTTGTTACAAGTTTTAAATGAACCAGAAACCCAAGTGCTGACTCCCTGACAACCGGTCCCCAGTCACCACTCGGCCCTCGCTGCAGCCGTCACGACAAACCCGCCCTCACGCCTTCCTTCCCAGGCAGTCCTCTGTGCGGCCTCGCCCGGCGGGCCCCGCACCCTCCCTGAGCACGGCAATCGCGTCCTCACAGAGGGGTGCTCTCGAGCGTGGGTGCCATTGCTCTAACCCCAGCGCCGAGCGTGAGGACGGCGCCGAGTGGATCCTGAAGCGCTCGCTAGACAATTATCGGTGAGCATGACACAGGTGGAGGGGCACGGCTGCTGGGGGGCAGTGTCACAGTACTGGGCAAACAGCAGGCTGCTGGGACTCGGCCCAGGAGAGGACGCAGGTGCTGACAGGCGGGGCTGCCTGGCTGTGTCCGTGCGGGAGTCCCTCCTGGACGTGGCGAGCTCATGCCTCCAGCTGCTGGCATCCAACCTGCACCGGGAGCCAGGGGTGATGAGATACCACAGGCCTGGCCTGCCCCTGAACCCGTCCCCTCCCCCACAGACGGGTGGGCAGCTTCAGAGCCAGCCGGGGCAGGGGGCCGCTACAGCCGGGGTGAAGGATGGCCCTGGAACTCCTGGCCAAAGCAGCACCGGAAAGATGAAGTTCCAGGAGACCCATGGGACCAGAGAGGGAGCATGCTTTACTATCAAACACAAATAATAAACAGTGGCAATACATATACTTATAACTATTACTGGAAAAAAATGACTCAATCAAATTATAAATATCTAAACAAAGCCCAGTCTCTCAACCGAACACTCCTATGTGCATGTTATAAACTCTAAGAAATGAAAAAGGTTAAAGTCATTGACATTCTGAAGACAGACTTAAATTTTAGGAACTTGGCATGCAAATTAACACAAAATTTTCCAGTTTCAAAGCCTCAGTAATAGTCATTTTTGCAAGGTTCATAAATATATGCTATAGAGCATATTTCTGCATTTTTTATCTTGTATACCTTTTGAATTTTCTTTGAATCTTTCTGAGCATTCTCTCGGAGTGGTAATTTTCCAAATAACTTCCATCCCAAGTCATTTTGTTTGTCAAGTCTTGCATTTTGTTTTCTAGCAAGCAAATTCCTATAGGAAGAAAATAAAAGGGTTAGGGAACTTCTAGGTGTTGACAGAAACACTAGGACAGCCGAGCCGCTCTCTAGTGAAAACGAGCAGACTCCCTGCGAGAGAACAAGGTGATGAGCCACACACTTAAACCCTCCAGACGGAATTTCATACACACACAGAATTATGCGGCAGGCGAACGACCTCGAACCACAAATAAGCTTTTTGTTATTCAACTGTCACATGTACGGATTGTACCATTTAGAGTAAGGGCATCGTAACAACCTTATCAGGAAAAGTGAACTTTGAAGTCAGACCCAGCAGAACTGAAACCTCTCACTAGCTGTGTGACTCTGACCAGTGTATCAACCTCTCTGAGCCTCGGTTTCCCTAGGTTTAACAAGGGTCTGTATGTGAATTAAAATTGCACGATCAGTGCTTAAGGAATAACAGCTGCTTTAGTACGTAACCTCTGCCTCAGTTTAAACGATCTGTAAGGTAAATTTATATTATCTGTTTATAAAGAGTCTCCCGGTATCATTTTTAAAAAGCCACCCGTGAGACAGTCGTGGGGTCTTCTCTCCCAACGACATGTAAACAAATACCCCAAATAACACGAATAAATCCCAAATGGCAAGACAAAGTAAACTGCGCTTTGGAATGCACTGCATTGATGTATTCGTTAAAAACAAACGGTTTCCGGGGTGCAGAGGAAAGTACAAGATGAGCTTGCAGGATCTTCTGGCAACACTGTGTCTGGGGGGGAACAGCTGCCAGCTTGAAAGGTCTCCCATTGGCTGAATCTGGAACAACTTTATTAGAGAAATGAATGAGAACGAGGGACTGTAATCCACTAAATAAAGAGGAGATGCAGAGCCCATCTGGATACAAAGAAATGAACAGCAATAACTGGAAGAGGAAGGAAAACTTCAGAATGCCACCTAAGAAGTACGGAAAGACTGAAGGTCAGGAAATGCTCAGGGACGCGAACCCTCATCGGTGAGAGCTGGATGAGGAACGCGATGTTTACAGAGTTTGAAAGTATCCCCCACAATTACTTGTTAATTACAAAGGCAAAAATAGTTACATTTACCGTGGCGAAACCTCCTTAGCCAAGTGCTCAAAGCTGGCATCCCAGCGTCAGGAGAGACAGCACATGGCACATTGTTGGCAGCTCCCCAAAAATGCGTCACCTGAAGCTAACCCCGAGGGAACAGGAAACGCAGACTGAAACACCCAAACTGAAATAATGGATCCAGACTCTAAAAAGGTCAGTGTCACGAAAGACCAAGAGAGGCTGAAGAACTTAAAAGACTGAAGAGATCTGTCGATTAAATGCAGCGGGGGATCCTGGACCATGGGGAAAGCCATATGGAAGATTATTGGGACAACTGACGAAATCTGCGTATACAGCGTGGATCAGAAAACAGCACTGGATTAATGGTAAATTTCCCCATCTTGGTAACTGCATTACGGTTATGGAAGGAAACAGTATCTGAGACATCCGGGGGGAGAGGGCCTGACATCTGCAACTGATTCTTCCGATGCTTCAAAGAAAAAAACACAACAACCTACTACTTATACAGCACGTGTACCTACCACACTCACAGAATAATGTAAAGGGCTGGTGAATCTGGGTAAAGGGCATATGGGAGTGCCTTCAATTTTTCTTGCAAGTTCTCAATAAATTTGAAATTACATCAAAATAGTTTTAAAAAATCTTTCAAAAAAGGAAACAATAGTTCCACTGCATTCTTCCTTTTCTGTTGTGATGATAATGGAATCCATTTCAGAAATGATTTCGTAGCCCAGGGCAATTTCTACTTACAGTTTTAAGAAATGAACTTGGCGCTGTCTCCAGGCCCCACGTGTTTAACTCCCAAGATTCAGCCATCGGTAGAAGACTCGTGCACTAACACCAGGCTAAAACTTCGGCACCCAGAACTTGGTTCACTAACGCTGTACGTTTTTGCTAAAGAGTCGCCGCCTCTGAGGAAGGGAACTGGGTGCAAAGGACGAAAGGTGAGGAAAACAAAGGCACCCAGGAAGGGGAGGGGCCCGGAGGGCTACAGCTCCTGACGAACCCTGACCTGACTCTGCAGGGCGATGGGAGACGCTGCGGGTCCAGAGGGGTGAGGCACGGAGTAGAGAACCGCACAGTAGCAACTGGGTGCGGGGTATGGGAAGGTAAGTCTGGGCGACTGACACCCAGATGTGTGACGTGGGAGGCTGAGGAACCGGGGTGCGATTCGCTGAGACCGGGCCAGCGGGAGAACCAAGAGGAACTGAACGCTTGGCTTCTCCATCCATGGCTAGGGCTACATGAGTTTGTACAAACGTAGTGCAGATAAAACTTATCAGAAATCGAAGTTTCATACTTACTTTTAGCACAAGAGCTTAATCTACCCATGATAAGCCATGACGTTTGAAAGGTTCTGAAACGGTGTTTTTGGATATGTTATTTCTGTGGATAAGAAGCTGAAGTCACGAGTGACCAGGGCCTCTCAGTGGAAAGGACTCTCCCCAGCTTCAGCTGTCAGTGTCACCTGGGGTGCCCAGTTCCATCGCGAGCAGGGAGCCAGCCAGCGAAAGGCTCCGGCCCCTTGCCCCCCTTCCGGGAAGCAGGTCATCAGAAGCCTTGCATGGAGCTGGCTGCTGGGCCCAGGTGGCGCCCAGGACCTGCCTCTGCCCATTAGGTGACCAAACCCCACTCTGGAGCCACGTGCAGGGCGAGGACAAGGACGGTGCGGGGCAAGCCCCAGCTCTGACCCGTCCCTTTAAAACCTGTGCTGTCTTTCTGCCCTCGGGGCACCCTTTATGACTGCACACATGGTGCAGCCAGTCCCAGGGAGCCCAGAGGCGCGGTGGCCATGGAGCACTCCTGCTGTCACCTGCATCGGCCCAACCCTGGGCCCTCAGACGTCTCGCCCTCTGGGAGGGCTGGGGAAAGCGAAGCCACAGCGCCATCTCTGCTTCTTCACTGGGGGCAAAAACGAGACGGATCCATTTAAGCTTCCTGTTTTACTAACTATTCCAAATTCACCTGTCGCGCCGCCAGCTTCCATTAAGTCCCCACACTGGCCCCGAGTTCTGCAGAAACTCGGGACTTACTGCGCAAAGCCTTCCCTGACTGCTACCTACCGCCGGCCCAGCGCCCGGGCCTGGGCTGCCGCCGCGGCTAATCCCAGGGTTCGCCATGCCTCTTCGTGCTTGTTGGGTGTGCCCCATCCCCTCTCTTCCCACACCTTCTCCCCTGGCATGGGGTTGCCTGGAATTCTATTCGGCCTGCAGCAACTGCTCAATACATGTTTGCTGGCAAATGCAGCAGCCACCGTATGTGGGCGGCGGGGGGACAGGTGCAGACCAATAAGGGGCAGGACAGGACCTCACCCCACCCGCCTGAGGCCAGTGGAATGGGCCACCTCCAAGGGCAGCACTGAGGCGCGCACGCGCACGCACGCACGCACACACACACGCACGCACACACGCACAGGAGAGGGACACAGCTTCACTGCTGGCGAGCCCCCTTCTGCCATGATGTCCCCTCAGATCTACCCTCCCGCAGCCGCCAGGAGGGGATGTGAGTGATGGCCGCAGAGGAAGCACTTGAAGACTCTTCCAAGGACGAAACGACGCCCACTTCTCTGGAAAGGCTAGCATCTGCCGGGGGAGATGCTCCCGGCAGCCCCCCGCCTCATTCGTTCCGGGAACGTCCTCCGAGGCCTCCGCCACACTGAACGGCATCGGCATCGGAGGCCGGCTGCGGTACCCAGACGCCGTCAGCCTCTCCTCGGGCAAACTTCGAAGCTGTCGTCCGGTCTGGCCGGGGTCCGGCCCCACTCCAGTCCTCCTCCTCGGACTTAGGGCCCCACACACCCTGCCTGACAGGCGGCCCGTCCTGCACGCGTGTACGTGGCCCCCGCTTCCCACGGCTGTCGCTGAGGCACGGGTCCACGGCCCACCAAGCCCTGGCCCTCAGACTCCGCGGCACCTGCCCAGCGCTCTGCAAGGCCTCGCTCGCCCCAAGCCCCTTCCAGGGCCGCCACCGGTCCGCGCCCGCCACATACTGTTCCTTTCGGTCCCCCGAAAGAGGAGACGTGCGTGCCTCGCCACAGTGCTCTGGACGGCCCTCAGGCCTGGCCTAGCACCTGCACACGTGCTCGGATCACTGTCACCTTCTGGGCGTTTCTCCACTAAGGGACTTGAGGGCGCCAGAGAGCACAGGGTGACAGTCCTTAGGCTGGAGCCTTCGGTGGGGCCAGCGCTCAGGTGGAGGCTGGAGAATCTGAGGGGAGAGGTGAGGCCGACCAGAATGGTGGCCGAGGGAAGTGGCCCTGTAGCTGCTGGTCACTCCAGGACCCTGTCGATAGCGCCCATCCGTATTCTAGACTCGTTTTGCAGTGACAGCGGAGAAGCCACACCCAGCGAGGAGGAGAAGACTGACCTGAGCAGCCTGAGGGAGGCGGCAGCCCGGGGCGGGCACAAGGGCTCAGGGTTTCATTGCAGTTACCCCAGGGCTTGCGAAATAGTTATTTTCGTCTCAATAGGTTAACGACTCAGAGGAAAAGATATGGGACACCCATGTGGACGAAAGCGGGGCTCCTGATAAATCTGAGAAGTCCGAGGACGGAAAGGAAGCAAGCTCACAGGGGACCTGACCGTAAATCCCCACCTGGGCACGTCCTGGCGGAGTCACCGCCCTGCACGTGACTTCCTTGACGACAGCCTCGCCTTCTTTGCCTTAGCAGCCGGGGCCACGGTTTCAGTGCCCAGAGAGGAACTCGCCTTGGAAACAGGCGGAACCACCCTCGAGAGCACAGGTGATCTTGTTCGTTACCCTCACCTGGCTCTCTCCAACCTTCCTGCCGTCTTCCTTCCGTTCCCTCCTTCATTCCAAACATAGGAAAGAGCCGCAAAGCGGCCGTTCTGGGCGCATCTGAGATCTTCCTCCTGGCACGTGTCGTCAGTTTGGCTCGAACTCACAGAAACGCTCTAGGTTTGGACGTGTCTTACGTCAACACCAATGACAAAGTGATGTTAAAAATAACTGTGTTAGTGTCTGCCTGACAGCTTTCCCGTGAAGCCAGAGGCTCACAGGTGTGCTGCGGAGTGCCCTGTCACAAGTCAACAGTGTCATCAGGCATAGGAGTACGATCAGTCAGGGACACCCAGTCCCCACCCAAAACAGTCCAGGATGAGTTTACATGGATTCTGAGCTAAGCTCCCCAGTTACCAGGATCTTTACTGTCAAAGGCCTGTCCCGGGCGCCCCCAGAGGCAGAAAGTATAGAGGAGAATGACACCTGAAAAGAGGCAAAGGACGGCTTAAGGTGACTGAGGAAAACATGAAACCTGGAGATCTGAACACCCGTCACCTTCTGACAAGAGGTTCAGACCTGTGCAGCCCAATGCGGGTACCACTAGCCACATGTGACTACTGAGCACTGAAATGTGTATATTATCAAGTTGAAACATGTCAGCTTAAGTAAAATTTTTGTGAAATGTCATAGAAAGAGTGAAAACGACCCCAGGGTTCGTGACACAGTCACTCGCAGCATTAAGAAGGGCCAGGGCACTTTTCGGAAGGACTCTGGCCCATGGTCAAGGACAGAGCAGGCACACAGCTGTGGAAAGCAGGCCCTGCGATGCCACATCTGTACCGGCTCGTAGGCCACCTCTGCAAGGTGCAAAGTGACAGTGTTCACTGCTTCTGGGACGGGTTACTGGGTGGCCAAAGGCACAGGAAAGAAAGGAAACTTGTCACCACATACTCTGTTGTACTTTTCAGATTTTTGAACCATGCAAATGTATCCCCGACTGGAAAGGGTCAATAAATTAAGAATCTGTTGCTAAATTAGGAATTTCTGCCAATGAAAAATAAAATGCATTTACACCACTCCCACGTCCATCTTTCAAATTGTTAAGGCTTCATCTAACCCCAAAACAGTGCCCGATTTTTCCGTGCGGGCCTCGCGGCACTCGGTGGTGAGTTTGGGAGCCCCCCTGGGCTGGGTGGCAAGTGTTTCAGCAAGTGAAAAGCTGCAGACAATGAAAATGTTCGGTGACGCGCTACTGTTTCAAAAATGAAGGCCTTTGGAAGAGACAACTGAAAATACATGCTTATCCGGCTGCGTGAGCTGGATAGCCATCATCGTGCCGTGTGCGCCTCGACGTGGCTGCTGCGGGGACCGCTGGGCAGGGGGCTGTGGGGACCGCCGCAGCCGTGAAGGCATCCCCCCGGGAAGGCGCCGGCCGCTCCGCCCTCTCAGCCCAGCTGGTTTACACGCACTCGACGGCTCTGCTGAGCGCCTGCCCCTGGAGAACGGTGGCAGTGTGAGATTAGTGGCAGTGTCCCCAGGAAAATGGCTTGGAGGATAGTAAGTTCTCGAGATCAGCCGTGAGGACCCTAAGCCCGGCCCTCCCGGGCTTCCCCAGGCCAGTGCTGCTGAATGCGCGGAGCCTGCTCCGCCAGACGTGGCCTGCGAGTCCCTCCAGCTCCCTCCGAAGCAAACGAAGACTGTGCGGCTGCTACCCCCAGGGGAACACGGCCAGCGCTGTGGCTAACAGGCGGTGCAGCCAAGTTCCCGTCCTACTCCCGCTGCGAGGAACGTGAAAGGACAATAAAATGGTGACGATGACCAGGAGGCCACTGGCTGACCCGTTCTGCCCCCACACTGCCGTGGCCACCCTGTTCCAGCTCGAGTACTTCTCTGCTCCAAGAAAACCTCGAGGTAGGCGCAGTACCTGTCCCCAGCTAAGAAGAAACGCATGGGGGGGGGGGCCACCAAGGGCCTGGCCCGCCGCTCCGCCCCGGCTCTGCCACCGAGGGCCTGGCCCGCCACTCCGCCCCGGCTCTGCCCCTCCAGAGAAGCAGCAACTGGGCCTCGTGTCCCGCATCTGTAAATAGGGTGATGCGAGCTTCCTCCTGGGCCATCGTGAGAACTGAGCGCGATAACGCACAGTCATCAGGGGAGAGGGGTGTGCAGGGGCCACCAGCACAGATGACACACTGGTAGCCTCTGTTTCCTGCTTATAGTGTTTTTTTCTGCTTCAAATATTTAATCGACATTTTTAATTATCAAGAAATCACAGAAAATTCTGGGTTTCTGGCCTCCCTGAAGTGGGGGAAGATCTGGCCACACTGGGCCGTGTCCCTGCACCACAAGCCGGAGCTGAGCGCTGGCCTTTGGCTGGGCCACGCTCTGTGTGGTCCCCCCAGTGACCCCAATTTCATTGCCCCCGCTGCCTCAGCATCCCATCGCTGTGTGCGGGGCCAGATCTAGGTGTCGCAGGGCCTCGAAGCTTCTATCATTTGAGGAATCCTCTTTAAGAAAAAAATGATGTTTGACCATGAACACAAAATTAGGTATGTGTGAGGGGTCCTGAAGATTGTCATTAATGTCATTAGCCCAACTCTGTCTCTTCGGCTTTTGAAACCCAGGACAAGTCCAGCGGCTGCCGTCATGGACCCACAGGTAATGAAACTCCATCCAGAGCTCCCTCTCTCCGTTTTTTGAGAAGAGATCGGATAGACAAAAGACCAATCCCCTTTCTTCTTGGGCGCCGTGGGGCTGAGGCTGTTAAGCTCAGCCCCAAACTCCAGCAACTTAACTTCTGGATGTCACCGAAGTCAAAAGAAGGCGACGCCGGGAGCGATTTGCGAAGGTGATGAGATGCCGGGCCGGGGGCCCTGGGCGCATGCATCTCGAAGCGCCCGGCTGTGCTGGCAGCGCTGGCCCCGTGGCGGGCACTCGATCCTGTCTCTAGATACTTCGCCTTGTTTGTCTTCGTCACCAGAATGTCAAGTCCATGAGAGTGAAGGCAGCACATCTCTGAGCAATGCCACTGTCCTGTTGCATTGATGAGATGCCGAGACACTCTGGGAAGCCAGCTCTGGCTTTACATCAACCGTTAGCCTGGTATAAAGTTGGCTCTGTTACACGTCCTTTCACTTAAAGTCACAGAACCCACTGACACATCAAATGAGGATGCCTTGTTCTGTCTCTTCCATCTACTGCGGTGCCTCTAGCGTCTAGAACAGTTCCTGGCATGCGGGAGAACATTCAAATTTATTCGATGCATGCTTTTTTGGGGAATTTTCATAAATATTACATGAGAATTATTCCTGCCCATTTAAAATAGAAGCTCGGATTTGGAGAGGCTGGGGAGCGTTGCCCAGACACAAAGCCGGGCGACGCAGAACGAGACTCAGAGCCCCGTATCGGAGGCCGCTACCGACGAATGTGCAGTGACGAGGTCCCCGGAGAGCAGGGGCGGCTGGGGTGGAAGGACACGATGCTCCCGCCCTGGTGGAGCAGGTTCCACCGGCCGCCAAGTCGAAGTCGCAGCAGGGATTTCTCAGAGCTTCTCGGAGTCTTGAGAAAGACACCTCCGAAGTCGTCCTCCTCCCACACACGGAACAATGCGCACTCCTGTCTCAGACTTCAGTAATGCCTGGGGCCTCTGCTCGGTCCCCCTGTCGCACTCACAGAAACTGGTAGCAATTTCTGGTTCCAAAGCGGGGAGGGACAAGTGGGAACACGTAACGTTCGGTTCCCACGGAAACGGCTGGGTATCTTCTCGGCCATTTCCGGAACCATTGTGACCTGTTACAGATCGCTGGTCAGGTGCCGCCTCCTGTGCCAGGCGACGCAGCCCTCCGAGGAGGGCAGCACAGTCACCGCTGCCCAGACGGGAAACCGAGGCTCGGGAAGGTTGACGCGCTCACTCCTGGAGGGCCGTGTAAACCCTGGCACACCTTCAAACACGACAAGGGCCCTGTGACTCTGCTCGGAAAATGCAAGGGGAAAGGCCAGCCCACTTGGACAAACAAAACAGCATTGAGGAATGCAAACCTCCTGTGTGACAAAATTCACCTGCCCCGTGGGAAAGATGACGTGAGTGAGAGGGACACCGCGGTCAGTCCTAGCCCCACCATCTGTGGCTGAGAAGTTGATCCCTAAAAACAGAGCTAACCGTCAGCTCGAGGGAGCGTGTCAGCGTCAGACCCGCATGCTGTCCGCACCGGCCGCAGGGCTCCCCGGCGCACAGGGACCTTTGCCCCGCCCGCCCTGTGCGGCTAAATCCCAGGAGGACCTCCCCGCGCGGTCAAACCCTGTTCCCGTCACATCTCCAATTACAAAAGCCACATCTCCAATTACAAAAGCGAGAAAGGCAAGCCTGTGGCCACAAACCTGTCCATGAACAGGAGCGCAGAAGAGACGGACATGGCGCCTACGGCAACCACGCAGCTGGGCAAGGCCGACGCGCCCCTTGCCACATCCCTGGCCAGCCGGGGCCACGGTCCCAGGGAAGCGACGGGAGCCGTGCTGGGCCCCAGTGCACACCGTCTGGGAGGCGCAGGACGCAGGGCAGGGTGCACCAGCTGGAAAGGCGGGGGTGGGGCGGGCAGGGCTCTGAGTCCTCAGGAGTCACAGGGAGGGGGAGGGCGGGTGTCTGGGCAGCAAAGCGTGAATGACTGGTTCCGGGGACTCAGCACAGCTCCGCTCCACATCGGCGTCCTGCAGCAACCCAGAGCCACGCACCATGACGGGACAGGCCAACGAGTCACAAAACCCACAGACTCCTCTGTGTGGGAAGCAAGGCAAAGTCACATCTGAACAACCTAGATGTCTCCCATGTGGCACACACACTGCGCTTTGTGAGGAAGACAGCAGGTATTTGGGTGAGTCACAAGCATGGTCACCTACATCCCTGCTCAAATACCTGCCTCAGAACCATCAGCAGGGGAGGCTAAGCTCCCCGTCCCTGACTTCAAACCCTGTTAAGGACTTTCAAAGGACAAGATCCAACTAACAACTTCAAGGTCAACAAAACCGATCTGTTCTAAATCCACAAGAAATCATTAGATCAGCCGGCGGGCCTCGGGGCAGGCGTATGGCGAAGCACAGTGCACGGCCCCTCGGTGTGTCTGTATGTTTGCACCTGTACAGAAGGACCGAGCAGACGGTCACCTGGCGAGAGAAGGTGCTGAGAGGCAAAGAGGGAAATTTTACTTTCGAAATTTCTGTATTGCTAAAAAAAAAAAAAAAAAAAAGGCAAGCATGTATTACT
Source organism: Pteropus alecto (assembly GCF_000325575.1). NCBI lineage: Eukaryota > Metazoa > Chordata > Mammalia > Chiroptera > Pteropodidae > Pteropus > Pteropus alecto. The sequence goes on along the minus strand of NW_006441953.1, from coordinate 30,535,792 downwards.
CTCGCAGTTAAAAAAAGATAAGACAGTCAAGTGTGGGAAACGACATCGCACAGGAGTGGCACTGAGCACCTGGATGTGCCAGGCTCCTCCCCAGTGCACCTGATACGGGAGTGACTAATGAAAACACAAACACCACGGACCCCGAAGTGCGGGATCTGGACTAGAAGCAGCATCGTCTGGGAACTGGCTAGAAACAAAATCTTGAGTCCCGTCCAGCCCTCCTGAATCAGAATCTCTGGGCAGGCCCACAATCTGTCCCTTGAGCCTTCCAGGTGGCCCTCTGGTGCTTGTGCCAGTTGGAGAAGCACTGTTCTGACATCCATACACTTTAAATCTGTTATTCTACTTAAAACTTCTTGTCAAATTCCTCACTCTCCAGGAGTCAAACTCACATTCCTTGGCCTGGCAGGTCAGCCGCTCAAGGCAAGGCAAGGCAAGGCAAGGCGCAGGGTAACCATTCATGAAGAGGCCACACAATTAGCCCAAGCCCCGCTCCTTCTGCAGCCACACCCTCTCTTCTCAGTCACCTGGGTTCTGTCTCACTGCAGATCTGCAGCTGCATGTTCCCACATCTCTCCAAATTCCTCCTCAACCTGCAATATTCGGATTTTATAATTTTACATCAGCAAAAAAAAAAAAAAATTCCAAAAACATCTATAATTAAAAAACTCACAAAGAAAACTCAGGTCCAGATGAGCTCACTGATGAATTCTTCCAAACATTTAAGAAATACACAAATTCTTTCAGAGAACGAAACTTTTACTCCTCTCTCCTGCCCCGGAGGAAATCTGTTAGGTCATTCAATAAATATACTTATGAGCATTTTTCACAAAAAAAAACTTATTCAACCAGGGTTTGCTGATCCCCTTTCAAGGATCATTTGACATGGAGTGTGTATGTGTGTATGTGTACACACATTTTTTAAATTCCTTGTGAAGGCTTTTTATTATTTTTTAAATTCGTATACAATAAAACTGACTTTTTGGTGTATAGTTCTATAAGTTTTAACAAATTGGTAGGTTCATTTCACTACCAGAGAAAAATCTTGAGAAAATAACAAAGTGGAACACTCCTCGATTCTATGTGTAAGGCCAGCATAATCTTGATACCAAAACCTGACAAGGACAGTATAAGAAAGGCCAATTACAGGCCATTCTCTTATGAATCATAAACAAAATATTAGCAAATCAAATCCAACAATGGAATATAAATGATGATGTATCACAAACAAGTTGGGATTATCTTAAGAATGCAAAGTTAGCTTACTCAACATTAGAAATACACAATGTTATGCACCATAAACAAAATAAAGAAAACCCACATAACGATCAATCAATGCAGGAGAAAAAGCATGTGATAAAATGCAACACATTCGTGATCTTTCTAAAAATCATAAGACTAGGAATAAAGGGGCACTTCCTTAATCTGATCAAAGCTGTTTAACACAAAGTAAGGTATCTGATGAAAAGACATCCCAGTTAATGGGGGGCGCTTTCCCACAGGACTCCCGCCGGCGCCCCTGCAGGCCAGCACTGGCGGGGAGCTCCTAGCCATGTGACAGGCAAGAGCTAAGTGACAGGTGGAGGACTGGAAACCAAACTCACCCAGAGACAGCACGGCCTTCCACAGAGAAAATCCAAAAGCACCCACAAATAAACTACTAGAATCACCGAATTTGGCAAGATCACAGGATTTAAGCACTACACACGAAAATTAGCCGCATTTCCAACAAGCATTTCCAACACGGCCTTTGTAAAACCATCCAAAAATAACAAATACCTTGGAATAAATTTGAGGAAAGAAACACGAGACCTTTACATAACAAACTATAAAATACTGTGGAAAATTAAAGAAAATCTAAATAAATGGAAGGACACACCATTTTCAGAGGTTGTATCTTCATATAGTAAAAAATGACCAACAGATTTAATGGAATCACAGATTTTTTTTGTGGTGATTGCCAAACTGATTTTAAAGTTTACGTGGAAATGAAAAAGGACCTAGAATAGCCAAAATAATCTCAAAGAAGAACAAAGGAGGGCTTGTTCTATCAGAGATCGGGACCTACTATGTAGCTATGGTCATGTTAAAAGGATGTCAGTGAAATTAGTGATATTGGTAAAAAGATAAATGAATAATAAAACACGTGTGGTCACCTGACTTATTTCAAAGGTTCAGTGGGAAGGATGATCGTTACAGTAAACAAACCACTAGCTCACACCATACGGAAAAGGAATTCCGACGGGTCACTGATCTGGCTGGTAATGGCAAAACAAAGCTTCTAGAAGGTAACACGGAATTTCTTAAATAGGACAAAAAGGCACTAACTATAAAAAGAAAAGATTCCATAAAGTAGAATTCATTATAATTAAGAACTTCTGTTCATTAAGAAAACGAAACAAAACACGTCAAGAATGAAAAAGTAAGCCACAGCGCAGAAGTATTTGCGACACACACGTCTCAAAAGGACTCTTACCCTGAGTGTATACAGTACGCCTACAAATCAGCGGGACAACCCCGGACAGGCACGCCACAGAAGATTCCAAGTGGCCAATAAAACGTGAAAAGGCACATCACACCATTCGCCGTCAGGGAAAGGCAAAGTAAATCCCTCACCCTATCCCCAGCATGACCGAAAGAAAAAACACTAAAACAAAGAACGGACAACGCCACATTCTGGAGAGGATGGAGAGCACCCAGGATGCCTCCAGCTGCCAGCAGGAGTATGGGCTGGGACAAGCGCCTGGGGAAACCGCTTCGCGGTGTCGACTACAGCAGACTTGGCAGGTCCGCCCTGGGTACACGTGCACCAACAGACGCGTGCGAGAACGCCGCGACGAGCATTCTCCCCACGTGTCGCAAAATGAACAAAGCATACGTCCATCTCCAAGTGAGCACACAGAGGTGTATCTGTGCATCTGAAAACTACACAGAACGAAATAAAGTGGATGCTGCCACCATACAGCGACAACCTGGGTGAACCTCGATGCTGAGCAGTCAGCCACAAACCAAAGTGCATGTGCCAGATGACCCCATTTATCTACATTTCAAAAAAGGCAAAACTAATCTACAGTGGCAAGAGTCAGAACAGTGGTTGCCCTTGAGGAGCGAGGTCCTGACGGGGAAGGGATGTCACCGAGACTTCATGGGTACTGGTGACACTCCATACGGGGCACTCCCCGTCAGTCACTAAAGGCCAGCTCAGCTCGGACCACTCCCTCTGGAGCCTGTCCTGGGGATGGGGGTCCTCTCCACCGAGGCCCTCCCCTGGGCTCCCGAGACCTTGCACATGAATCTTGGACAAAGAGCTGAGCACTTGTACTTTAGTGATTTCCATATCACCTCCCACACTGGGGGGTGGGGGCGTCCTAATTGGCCTTTGTATCCCCAGGGCCTGGCAGGAAGCCTGCCAGATGGTGCTGTAGTTACAGGTAACCCATTAACTGACCCTGAAATGTACTCGCCCGTACGCCTCTGATAAGTCAGAGTCCAACTCAGACCCAGCGTTCTGCGTCACAACCTCCTTGAAGTCACCTTCAAACACTCTCCAACGTTTAAATACAGGAATGAAACACTAAACAGGGATGCAGCCTCCAACATCGGCTTCAGCTCTTATAAGGAGAAAATGCCTGTGTAACTGAATACAGAACGTGCCTTTACTAAGGAAGAAAATACAAATTTCTTCTTGATCTCCAAGTAGACACTAAGCCGAAGAGGGGAAGAAGAGCTGCTAGTTAGCCACAGCCCATGACTGTGACAGAGCACGCGTGGCTGAGGCTCGAGGCCACAGGTGAGGAAGGCACGAGAGACTGCTTCAGCTTCAGGGATGAGCCCGGACTAAGGCGGCAAGTCTACACCTGGGGTTCGGCGTTGGGCAGGTCTGGGTTCAAATCATTGCTGAAGAAGCTGTGTGACTTCGGTGAGACAGGAACCTCTCGGCTCCCTCATCTGGATGGCAGAGGCAGTGCCCAGTGACCAGGTCAGTGGCCTTTGTTCAGCTTGTAAGCCACTGTGCCAAGGAGAGGGACGACGACTGTCGATGATCAGGGACACAGGCCCCCGCCCAGGGGGCTTATCTACGATTCCCCTTGCCTGAAAGCCACGCGGTAAACCAAAAGGCTTGGGTTAGACTTAGGTCCATGCTCCCACTGGCGGTTCTCGGTCCTGGCTGCACACTAGAGTCGCCCAGAGAGCTGTCTGAAAGACCCCGAGGCCCAGGTCGCACCCCAAACCGATGAAAACTGATCTCCGAGGGTGAGGCCTGGATGTCATTCTTTTTTTTTTTTTTTTTAGTTTCCCAGAGAATTCTTTTGTGTAGCTAGGGCTGAGAACTTTGCTCCTTAATAAATGTTTTCCTTCACTCATTTAACTGACGCTTTAATCTATATGAAGATTGACTCCTTTCCAGCAGTTTCCATGAACACTGAATTACAATCTTTCGGATTTTGCTTTAAACTGCTCCAACAATTCTACTCACTAAAGCAAAAGTCAATCCAGGCTGCACGCAGACCCCTGCCCCAGGTGGCTTCTGGAGCTCACCTGAGTGTGCCCTGCCCCTCCTCGGCAGCGCATCTGGGCCAAGCTCCCGGAATCCAGCAGACCTGTCTTCTCTCATATGGAAATGCCTGGCCGGAGGCACCAAGTGGATTAAACAAGAGGATTTAATCCCACCGGGATTAAAACAAACCACCCCTACCTGCAGCTCCATAGCGTATGGACAGTAGCAGGCTACATTCTGCTAATGGTCCAGGGCCAATCAAGAACATTAACTAGGTGTTAGTTGGGATGAGGGATGACAAAGCCCCACGCTCTGTCCTCGAGGGGCTCACAGTAAGAACAAGACATGAGAAAAAAGACTAAAGCCAGGCTGCAGGACAGCGGGGACGGAGCGGCGTGCCTGGGCACCCCGGGAAGGCTTCAAAGGGGCCGGCAGTGCGGGGGCCTCAGAGATGAGCAGAAATCGGACAGGAGCACACGGGGCAGAGGAGAAAGGAGCATCTCAGGCAAAGGCATCTGAGTCAGTACCAGTCCCATGGGCCAGAGCCGAGGAGAGGAGAAAGCTCAAGGCACCTCTGTGCTCCTAGATGGAAGGACCTGGGAGGACGAGGCCTCCCCGGGGACGAAGTCCAGCAGCCCCTCGGCTCGTTGAGGGTGTCACACCGAGAACAGAGGGTTCCTGGAGGTTCACGGTCTCCATCTCGGGACAGGGCAGGTCAGAGCTGACCAGGGGTCCGGACTCTGGCCATGAAGCAGGAGGCACTTCTAGGAGTCTCCCCCAGGAAACCACGCGACGTGCAGACACACAGACGCGCACACCGACGTGCGCAGAGGTTACCTTATGTGATCAGAGCACAGCAACAGAAACCACCTCCTTATCAGGACAAGTGGCTGATTCACAGGACAGAGCACCACGAAGGCGGTAGTGAGTGTTTAAGTTTTTAGTTACGTGGGGGAAATGTTTTCTGTAAGTCCAAAGGCAGGATACCAAACTGTAGAATCGTTACACATCTTCATGCTTAAAATTCATAGAAAGTCAGTAAGGGAGCACGGCAAGGAGGAAAAATTAGTAGTAGGTGTAAAAGTGGAAAGGACAAAAATAGAATGATGAACACGAAAAGCCAAAATTTTCCTGTATATATTTAAACAAAGGGAAACTTTAAGAAAATATGTAAAAAGGGTTTATCGTTTAAAAAAATGTCTCAGAAGATCGTACCAGCCTTGCAGACACCACCGGTGTGGGTGTTGCACGCACAGTCTGAAACCCAAACGGGGGTGTGCCCTACAAGGGGGACCCACTGAGATATCGGGAACAATAATATAATTGCAAAGGAAAATATTTACATTTTAAAAGTTAAGTGTACCAGATCTCTTTCCTTTTGATTTACGGTCTACCCGTCATTCACTTAAGGTGACTGAACCTCTACTAAGAGCCTGCATTGGCTAGGAAAACAAAGAATGACTAACACACGGCCCTGCCCCTCCACCCCAGACTCAGGTTGACGGGGCGGGGGTGGGGTGGGGTGGGGAAGGCGGCAGGGCTGTCTCAAAAGCAGTCCAGGGACCGGGGCATCCAAATGAGGGTGCTCGGAGGGTGGGGGTGCCCAGAGCAGTCTTCCTGGAGGACGCATCATTTCAGGCGAATCCCGAAGGACAACAGGAGTTCGCCCGGCAGAGGGAGCAGCGTGGGCAAAGGGGTGGCGACGAGACTGCTGGTTCAGAGGGGCCTCAGCACGGAGCTCGTGTTCACGGCCGCAGCACAGAGCGGGAGCTGGAGGCCCGAGAGGCCAGACGCTCCCCGCGCTGCGCCGCGCCACACGGAGTCCATCCTGCAGGTGTCAGGGCTACCTACCATTCAGGCAAAACGATGGCAACGCGTTCGACTCAGCGACTCCAGGCATTCAGTTCTCATGAAGAAGGGAGACCGAGAAAAAAGATTCTGGAAAACGGCCCACGCTCCCAGCCATTCCCCCAGGCCGCCCCCTCACTGTCCCGGGCACCGGTCCCGTTTCCCAGCCTCCCCCGGGTCGGAGCAGCCACATGGCTGCATGAACGGCGGGTGCCGTGCCTGCCGGTGCCCTGACCCACGGGCCCCACGCGTGGCCTCCTCGGCTTGACACAGAGGAGCCCAGAGACCTCGGCGGGAGCCGGCAGAGCCCCGAGACGGAAAGAACTGGGGGGAGCACGAGCTGGAGGCGCACGTGCACTGCGTCGTGATCTGTGCCGCGTTTGTCAGAGCAGCTAGCACCCGCCCAAGGGAGTGCCACTTACTGTGTCCTCCCCCAAACTGACCGCCACTCAACTTCTCCTTCTTCAAAAATAACCCTCGCAAAGGAACTTCTAAAAGGAATGAAATCTGCTCCTTCCAGAGTACGGACTTAGAGTAGACGAGCAGTCAGTCGGGTGCTAGGGCAGGGGCCCATCCAGGAAGCGTTTTTCCTCGTCTAACTGGCCTCTCACCCTTTTCTTCACGCGAGTCCCTCCTGCCTCTGCAGAACGGGGCCTGGGGGACCGAGCCGCACACTCGCGACCTCTTCTGCTCTCTCCCCTCCTGTCGAAAATGTGTTTAACACCCCAATCTGAAACCTAAAGGCTACCGGAACTTAAACCCTAACCTAACCTGCGAACTCCACAAACACGCACGGCTCCCAGTAACATGGTGCACACAGCCTGGGCGAGAAGCAAAAGGGGGAAATAACAGGAAAATGGGCTGCCGTGGGCCCGAGACGGCGGGAGCGCTCCTGGAGGACGTCACCCTGCCACACACAGGACCTCACGGGAATCCTGAAATCGACCACGACTACTCACAACAAAGACTCAGCAAAACTGGAATCGAAACAACTCTGAGCTACAAACCCAGCTCGCGTGACACAAACAGGAACTGGCTGATGTGGCAATCCGTGAGGCGTGTGTGCACACACGGTACGGGAGGCAGGAGAGAACTGAATGCTCGTATCTCCGAGACCGAACGTTCCACAGGCAAAACACGTAAACGTTTTAGAACAGGCACGCCTCGGGGCCGAAGGTGGAACGAGACGGTTCGAACTGCTGTGTCCTCCCACTAACGTTCGCTCCGCAGAACAGGTTCGATACCCACCTGCCGAAAGGGAAGTTGGTTGATTAGTAAAATGTAGCCGCTGGCTGACGACTTGCTTTGCAGGAATGGGTTTGGGTTTGCCTGTGGCTTTCTCGACACCCCACAAAGTCCTAGGCTCCCACAAAGTGTCCTGCATTTCGCACTGAGTCACCCCTTCCAGGCTGACCACGACCTCACCGAGGGCAGGACCGAGGCAGGCTGGCAAGGCACCTGAGCACAGAAACCTGGGAGCTCCCAGAGAGACACAGCACGTGACTCCCCGACAGTGCCAGCACGCTGAGAGTGTTCCCAAACTGGGAGCCACGTGAATCCCCTTTCCCCCAGTCCCCCAAACAAGCTTTTTGATATGGTGACATTCTAAGGACGTAGCCGCCGTCCAGAAGGTGGAGCAGAGACGCTGCAGAGAACTCAGCGAGGTGGTGAGGTTTATCGGGAACACGACCTGGCTGTGAACGGGACAGACGGGGGACACAACACACAGGCTGAACACTTCCTTGCTTCGGTTCACATCATTCTACTGTCACTGACTCCACCGTGAAAGTCCCTGCCCTCCCCGCTGAGGGGGCCGAAGCTCAACCTCAGCCTCCAACACGCACGGCTGAACGCAGCAGGCTTCTTCCTCAGATCAGAGGAGCTTCCGCGCCCGGCCGCGGAAGGAAACAGGCCGTCACGCCCGCTGGGACACAGAATGGGTTCCTGGTACCTAACGTAAACACCGAGTGGACAGGGCTCCTGGTCCTCTATGTCAACACCGAGTGGAGCGCCGGCTGGACCGGGAAAGGCCACGGGCCTGCTTTCAGTTGCGTCATCAGGACCGCAGAGGAAGTCACCGTCGGTCACTGCTCAGGACGGAGCTGACCCTTTGTTTCTCCTTTTCCCTTTGCTGCGGCTGCTCTCGAGGGCAGGTCGGGATTTCCTAGCCTTCATTCACTCGCCACTGCCCTTCACGTGATGAGCAGGGAAGATTCTAGCGAGAAGGCAGCAGAGACGGCTGTGCCGAGCACTGGCACCACTGCCTCCTTCGCACCGTTCCGGAGATGAGAAAAGCAAGATTCGGGAAAGGGAAGCGACCGGCCCGGCCGGAGGGGCAGAGCGGACAGTCACATCTTGGCTCTGCAGCTGCGCTCTCCGAATCCCCACGGAGCCCTCGTCCCCACGCTGCAGGCACAACAAACACCTGCAAAACACAGCTCCTCCCTCTCTGCTGTACTGACTGTCCCCAGATATTTAGGTGTGCACTAGAGTCACAGTGTCAAACAGGTGACATTCTCAACACCGCACGAGGCAGCCACGGCCCCCAGCCCCAGGCGGGGAAGCGGGTCAGGCCGTCCACCACGCCTGCCTGCCTAGCAGGCCACCGTGCCTCCCTTTCGTCCCCTCCCCCCGGGTTCTTTCCGCCGGCTTCCCTTGGCTTCCGACACCTCGTTACTGATTTGTAGGTTTCCCAACCACCTCGAGCTGCTTTCACACACACAGCAAGAACACGGTTAAAAACCAAGTCACAGACCCGTGTAGCTACGGGGACCAGCGCCGAACAGCAGAACTTCCACAATGGTGGCGACGTACGAACCTGAGCTGTTCATGCAGCAGCCACTGGCCACGCGTGGCTGCTGAGCGCAGGAATGTGACTGGTGTGCCCGAGGAAGCAAATTTTCCATTTTAATTAAATAGCTACATGTGGACAGCACAGACGCCAACTGTGCCCAAGACCCCAGATAACCAAACGAGGCGACTGCTGAAGTGGGCATGAGCAACTGTGGGACCATGGGCACAGGTATAGGTTGGGGGGGCCATCAGACATGTGAAAAACCAGCCCCAGCTCCTCTGTGCCCGCCACAGCCTTTGACCAGAACACCCTCCTCCCTGGTCGTGTTCGGATCTCTGCTTAAGTGTCATTTGCTCAGTGAGACCCTCCCTGACCACCCTATTTAAAATGGAACCTCCCCCGCCTTCACTACGACCGCCCTTCCTCCCTCCCCGGAGACCCTGCTTTTTATTTCTCTCCAGCACTTGAAGCCTGACATGGAGCGTCTCTTACAGCCGTACGCCCACAGCGGACTGCAAGTGCCATACGGGACTTTTATTTGGGGAAAGGGGCTTGCTGGCGGCTGCGCCCCCAACACCGGGTCCTGGGTACACAGTCACCGAAGAACTGAATGATGTCTGAATTCAACTATCTGACAAGCGTGTACTGAGTTCTAACTAGGTGACGGCACGGGATGAGTGAGATGCAGTCCTTCCGGGGGGACCCAGGCTGGGGACCCATCAGACGACACCGCACGATGGCAGCTGCCACAGCAAAGGCGTGAGCTGGGAGCTGTGCGGCCACGGCCAAGGGAGCCGCCACCCTTCCTGAAACTCTCCGGCGGGTCCTTCTCATTGAAAGTGACACGGGAGGACAGGGATGGAACCCACGCCAGGAGGGTCGCCAGCCTGTGGGAGGAAAGGTGAGACGCTGATTCTTCCCGCGGGGTCGCACAGGGACCGCCTGGCCCGACTCCGTTCAGTGCCTGGGGACAGCCTCTGCACAGCCACGTGCCGCAGGGGCGGAGCGAGTAACCGCAAAGCGGGGCAAGTCCCACCACTGCTGTGGCGGCTTCACTCCAGTTCCCACAGTCCCTTCCCGCACGTCACTCCGGCTGCGCCCACAACACCAGGAAGCAGCAGCTGCCATCACGCCCCTGCGCGCAGGGCGGTACTCGCGCAGACCCCACGCTGCCCCCGAGAGGGCTCCAGCCCCGGAAGACGTGCTGAGGGGTGCTACTGCAAGGCAGGTCCCCAAGAACTGGCACTGGGAGACGGGGCCCACCGGGAGGGCAGCCTGAGCCCCGGCCCCTGGGGAGCAGTGATGACACACATGAGGCCCCCTCCAGGACCTTCCACGTGCCCCCGCTTGTGTGAGTGCACAGAAGGCCCGCGTGGCTCGTCCCCACGCAGAGGCTGGAGGGGACCCCCCAGCAGGGCTGAGCTTTTGCAGAAAGGGTCAGGGACGCAGCAGCTCAGAGAATGGGGAAGGTGCCAAGTGAGTGAGCCCCACAGTCCGCAGGCCTCGTTCTGGGCAGGGCTGGCTGTCCAGGCCGTGCCTGCCGGGTGCCCACGGGACAGCAACGACGGGTAGCCGGCCGGCGTGTGCGTGGGGCCTGCTGGAGACGGCCGCGGACTGAGGAGGAAGCGACACCTCACGCCCAGCATGACGATGGTCCACGGAACCCTCGGGAGATTCCTCTCGCCGTTTCCTTCCTCTCTCGCTGTCCCGGCCGTGGCCCATCAGACGGTCACGTGAGACCACGTCCAGTCCAGGGCGCAGCGCCCCAGAGCCCCAGAGCCGGGCACCACTGTCCCACGCAGCTCCTTAGCAGTGGGGCCGGCTGTGAGCGCCAGGGGAGGGGAGCCCCACGGTCCACTCAGGGCTACTCGCCGTTGTCCCCCATGCCAACCTCTCCCTGAGAACGGGGTGCTGCTCACCAATGGGAGTTTTCTGATGCCCACGGCCAGCCCAGCAGAGCAGTGCTCACCACAACGATGGCCCAGCCTGCGACAGGAGGGACCTCTGTACTTTCTGTTCAACTTTGCTGGGAACGTAAAACTACTCTAAAAAAGTCTACATTTTAAAAAATAAATATGTTGCAGTTAGAAGTGTATATTCAGACAAAAGAACAATGAAGCAACGTTAAAAACAATAAAGTAGCCTATCTACATGCACTGAAAAAAGGAAAGACTTGCACAGACTCCTACAGCCGGTCATCACACAGCGTCTGTGCCCATGCGGCCTGTGAATCTAGACGATTCCACCAGCTAAAGCCGCGTCCTGCACTTGAGCACCGAGTCCCACTCCTTCCCAGGCAACTCGAGACCAATGCCCTGGAGTTCTCTCCTCTCTTCGATATGTTAAATTTTCACTTTTACTAAACTGTCCTCAACTGTAAACAAAAACAGCTATTTCGTCAACTTTAAAAAAGGAAAAAGCCTCACCACTCCTTCTCCGGCTACCACCCCATTCCTTGCTCCCCTCCGCAGCCCCCCAGAAGGGCCGTCTGCAGCTGCCCACCGCAGCAGCTCTGGACGAGGTCACCAATGACCTGCTTTCACCAAATGGCCACTTCTCAGTCCTCACCTCCCCGACCCATCAGCGCCCTCTGCCCACCTGACCAGCGCCTCTCTGCCAAG
>NW_006441953.1:30522593-30523972 GCF_000325575.1 Pteropus alecto | reverse complement strand
GTCCCCGTGAGGCCCTCCCCTCCCTGAGACTGCTCGGCCCGCCACAGGCTCACCCCTCCGTCCTCCTCCGACCGCTCACGTCCACGGTACCGCACCTGTTCCACACCACCCACGAGGCCAACACTCCAAACTCCTATCTCCTGCCCGGACCCAACCCCCCGAGTCCGAACTCCTCCTCCGCCGCCTCCTCCAAAATGGCTGCTTAACCACCCCCTGCCTCATTTTCCTCAGCTGTAAACGAGACTTATTCACACTACTTACCTGGACTCATCAGCTTTCAGTGCGGGATACAGAAACCGCTCCAGGAATTTTAAGCAGGAAGAGGTTTAACTCAAGGACTTGGAGGATCTCAAAACTGTTGTCAGGGGGAAGGAGTGGGCTCTACACAGGGCCCCCAGGGGCGCCTCCTGAACCGTACAGAACTGATGCATGGGGGGCGGGGCTGCCACCTTTGAGTTGCCACTGGAACTGCTGAGCGCAAGAACCCGAGAGGCTCGGGAAGCCACCAGCTGCCTGTCGACGCTGGGGTGCAGCACGCAGCCGCCACCTCCACAGCCTCCGCCGCAGCTGCCTGCAGACGTCCAGGAAATGACACAGGGAGGCCGCGGGAGAGCCTCCCATCTCCATGACAGCACGGGACAGCAGAAAACAGCCAGAGGGGAAGGAAAACTGGTCCCCGCCTCAGGTCCGCCTCTAATCCCTCCAGCACGGGAGCAGAACGGTATGCGGCTCCCGTGCAGAACCCCAGCGGCGAGAGACTCTGGGAAGGGCACGCGTCTGTCTCCAAGCCCCACGGCGACGCAGCCTGGCAGCGGGGTGGCCTGGACTCTGCCACATCACTCTCGCACGCGGTCGCTGAGTTACGCAAGGCGACCACACGGAAGTCTGAGAAGGGTGCCTGGCAAGCACCGGCCGCTGCCTGGTGCTCCCTGCACCGAGGGCTCGGGCTGTCCCGCGCCTCTGAAGCACAGCCACCCTGTCAGTCAGCCAACTCGCCTCCCTGGGGAGAAAGCGAAGAGCGCATTTCTTCCTTCGCGCTGCTTACGTCAAGCACCGCTCATGTCCCCTTCCAAATAATCCAGTTCCCAAAGCCGAGGCCAGTACGGGAACTACGATTCTGGTCGAACACTTGCACGGCGAGTCAAAGAGCCCACTTAAGGATTTATTTTTCTTAAGCCAGTGGTTTCAAACTCTGCTACAGAGCAGAACCTTTAAAAAAAAAAAAAAAAAAGATCTGACCACAACCCTGCCACGCCCCTAGTGGAAGATGCTGTTAATGGGGTAAATCCACAACCATTTCAACTCCCTTTTTTTCCTTAACGCTTTCAACTAAAGAAGCAGTTGAGTTCCCTCAGCTCCCTTGTACCTAGTCACAGCCA
>NW_006441953.1:30511116-30522317 GCF_000325575.1 Pteropus alecto | reverse complement strand
GGCCGGGCGCATCGCACGGCCCAGGCTCCGCGAGCTGTTCCCTCTGGGCCCTGTCGTCACTCGCCAACCTCCTGTGCATCCTTCAAATGCAGCTCCACCTCCTCTCTTCAGCCAAGGAGTCTCGGATCATCTCTCCGGAGAGCTGAACAAGGGCGACGCCAAAGAAGGTGTCAGTGGTCAGAGCTAATCCCCACCCTCCAGACCGAAGTAGCTCAGCGGCCCTGACCCCCAGGCTTCTCAGAAGCAGCCCTGTCTCCTGAGGAACGCAAGCCTGTCACTGAATTCTCACACCTGCTGCCTGGGCCCCGAGACAAACGCTGAAACTACGCCTGCTCACAGGATCCCTCAACGAGTCCCTGTCCCCAAAGCATGAGGATCCTGCGCAAATTACATTACGGTGGTAAATTTCCTTCAAGGAAGCAATTAAATACCAACATTTTTCAACCTGCTAGTCTGTCCTCAAAGGCTGGGTGACTTTGTCCACCCCTCTCCCAACCCCACCCCACTCCCCTGGGACATGTGGCAATGGCTGAGGACATTTTTGGTTGTTATAGCTGGAAAGTGCTACTGGCATCCAGTGGGTAGAGGCCAGGGATGCCGCTAAACAGCCTTCAGTGTACGACAGCCTCTCCCAGAGACTCCTCCGCCCCAAGATGTCCACCGTGCCAACGTGGAGAAATCCTGATCTAACTTTTTCAAGAATGGGTTGATTGAAGTAAGCATTGTACCGGGATAAGAGCTAGAAAACGCTTTAGGAAACGCGTTTTTTAGACACGATAATTACTTGTCGTAGAATCGCAGATCGCTACGACTTGTCTGGTACCAGGAAGTGAGCCTGATGCTTTACTTATCTGATGTCTAACTTTGTGCAGTAGTTCTATGCTCCACTTCAGGCTCAGAGAGGCGAAGAAACTTGCCCAAGATCACACGCCTATGACGCAGGAGAACTCACACTGAGCTCAGCTAATACAACTCCTGAACCAGCACTGCTGCCTCTGGTACCTCCCCACACACACACTCACACATTCACACACTCACACACACCCATGACAGCATTCATTCCCCCAACCCCGCAGTGTCTGGTCTGGCCCCCCTCCCCAATGGCAAGCTCCCCAAGGGCAGGGACCATCTCGAAGCTCAGGGCGGGGTCTGCAACAGAGCCGCTCACCACGGCCTGGGTGAAGAAGGGATCAAAGGGACAAGTGGGAGCTTGGCCTGCGGCTTCCCGGTGGCAGTGGTCAGGCCCAGCCAGCCCCATCTCACCCAGGCCACCCTCCTCGGCCGTCAGGATCAACAGGTCTGTTCCTTCAGGCCACAAGCTCCAGGCCATCTCCGCCCTTCCTCTGAATCCCCTTCTCCGGGACCAGCCTCCCACGATGCTGCCCCCTTCTTCCTGCAACCTGGAAATGGACTCGGGGAGGGTAAGGAGTACAGACAGGCACCAGGCCACAGGAGTCGCTTGGGCTCGAGGTAAGGTGGAGAAACAGGATGGGTGGCTAGGAAGCCTGGGCTGGGAACCCCAAAGGACCAGCCCTCAACAAAAACTACCCTAGTCTGAAGACCTACTGTGTGCCAGGCCCTCCCAGTAACTCCCCTGTAAATTTATTTACCTGTAAAATGCGTAGTGGGTTCCAAATATTTTTGGCACAGAACCCTTTCCCCTTCAAAGGAATTCCAGACTGAAACTCCTCTAACACTTTAAGAGTTTAAGAAACTCACCAAACTTGGCCTGTGATATCACAGACTCGATTCATTTGTCATTACTATTCCATCCGCTTCCCAAAGGTCCTTAGTGATGGCTCACAATAATGTCACAGCCATCAAAACAAGGCTAAGGAGACAAGAACCGAGGGCTAAAAGAGGAGATGTTTGATTGCCATGGCACAAAGCTGAAAGGAATTTTCGAGAAGCAGAGCCTTAGGAAGGACCCACAGTAACTGACGGTGTTTCCCGTCGAGGAGGAGAGGCTGCGACCCAGACGGTGTGACGAAGGCAGCGAAGAGACCATGGAGCAGTCACGACAGCGACAACAAGCACTGGCACCTCAAAGCTTGCTCGCTCTGTGTCGGTACTGCTTCGCACGTGTGGACCCACTTCACGCCCACAGCCACCGCGGGAAGGCAGTCTTCGTCACCCCCATGTGACAGAGGAGGAGGCTGAGGCAGAAGCAGATGATGACAAGGACAGTGAAGGCGAACAGTATGACGTACCTGAACTGCGTTAGGCGTCACGTGCTAGGCACTTACCAATGCTGTTTTAGAGATGAGGAAACTAACTCAGAGAGGTGAAGTGACTTGTTCAAGGTCACACAGCAAGGACAGGGGCACAGGTCTGTTGAAGTCCAAAGCTAAGCTCTTTCCTCTAGGCTGCTTCCCAGCCACCCTCATTTTGAGTGAGTCTCCCCCAATGTGCCAAGAAATCCAAGGGATTCTGAAAACCTGTCCCCCACATCCCTCCGAGGAGCCATATCTCACAGGCGCACAGGCGCCATTCATTCATAAACAGGAAACACTAGAAACACTGACCCGAGCAGAGATCGGTCTCACCACACAAATCTGAACTGCAACAGCACGATTTTAGGGCTATGGTCTCAGCAGGGAGAGCGACGAGTCTCCCCTGAAGTTCCTGGGCTCCTCCGATGAAGGCAAGTGATAAATTACTGAATTCAGAGACCGGGAGCTCTCTGCAGTAGCGCCGTATCTGTCTGTCGCCACAGCAGAGTGAACAGGTGCCCCACAAAACCACGGCCTGTGTCAGAGACCGTCTCACGCGGGACAGGCCTCAGACTCATCGGCGATGATGCCCACACTCAGCTGATGAAGCGACTGAGGCCACGGTTGGGGGCGCGCCCACGGCCACAGGGGGCTCCGGCTGACTCAGCCATCAAGTCACACCATCTCGAAGGGACACCCAGTACTACAGTGTGCAACATGGGTTTTGCAAGGGGCACACGCATCCGCAGTAGCCAGGGTCAACCACAGAAGTGCCCCCCAACACTAAGCTCTGGCGCCGGGCCCCAGGTCCCCGAGAGGCAGCTGTGGAGCGGAGCACCGTTCCCTGCACACACTCCATGGCCCGCGCGCGCCCTTCCTCACGGCGCTCCGCGGGGTGGGAGTTCAAGTTCGCTGTGTGACTGACCGACGTGTCCACTTCCACCACCCAGCCCCAGCCATTGCCCAAGACCATTTCTACGCCTCATGACTCCCGTATTAGCTGCCAAGAGCAGACAGAGCCTAGGACACAAACACTTGTTGAGCGAAAACATGAGAGCACAGATGAGAAGCCGGTGCTGTAGGCCCTGTCCCCAGGGAGCTCCGGGTAAGACACAGGGACCCCAGCAGCCCTGGCCTGGCACCTGGGTGACAGGTACGGATGCGCGTGGCAGCACACACCTCAGCAGCAGGGCCAGAACATGAACACAGGCGCATAGCCATGCAGGAGCACAGGGGACACACAGGGACGCCCGGGAATGCCGGCCCTGGGTTACGCGAACAGTGAGCTGCTAACGCTGATGCCACCATCAGCCGCACCCTCTGGGCCACCCATGAAACTCGGATTATGGGCGTAAAGGGCCCCTCGGAGGGGAAGGCTGACAGAGTGAGGTTGCTGGATTTGGTTACACAGACCACTGCGGGTCACCCTCAGTCACAGCAGGTCAGAGGCTGAGAAGTGACAACAGACTGTGGGAGTGAGCCAGGGACACAGAAGTGACAGCCAGTCAGGAGGAATCAAACAGCAGAATCGCCAGTGGACCAAACCCACAGGGCTCTGGCGCCTGCTCGACGGGGCGGGAAGCGCACATCACGCTTCACTCTGAGCAACGCGACGGCCCGAACCCGACAGCCCAGACCTCCCGGGGAGGCGAAGGGCATTACCTGGTGAAGAAGTTACTGAACGGCCCCAGTATTTTCGATTTACTTCCCTCCTCGGTGTCGTCCACACAGTCCCGCCGCTGCGGGTCAGGGGTCTCCTTGATGGAGCTCAAGGTGACGTCGGTAAACTGTGGGTCATCGTCGTTCTCCAGGGTCACGATGGCGCTGGAGCTGCTCGTGACCACGAGGTCCAAGATGTCCTCATTGCTGACAGAGAGCGTGGTTGACAACTCTGTGCCGAGGCTGGACACGCTGCAGACGGAGACGTCGTCGCTGCGGCTCAGGGCGCTGGAGGTGAGGCCGCACAGCCTCACCGCATCGTAGCCCGTCCTGGGGAACGTGGACGACTTCCGCACGCCCTGTTCCCGCTCGGCGCCGGCGGGAGCGGGCGGCGCGAACGAGGGAGCTCATATAAGTTTCTTGTTCATATATTTACCTTGTTTTTAAACTCCTAAACTTTAACACTGGGATCTCAGTTTCATGGCCTGTGGTCTAGATTAGGTGAGCATGTGTTTTGCGCTGTGGCAGGCCCGCTCGGCGCCCAGCTCCGCCTCGGACTGCTTCCTCTTCCCATGGGCCGCGCTGCAGGGGACCGGCTCCGGGTTGCTGATCTCTAGGGTAGGGATGCCGGAGTCCACCGACTTAAGGCTGTGCTGGTCCAAAGCGCCGAGTTTCGGCTTGGGCCCGTGCTCAGGCGACGAGCGGGACCTGGGCACCTTGAGAGGCAGGTGCTGCAGGGTCTGAGTGTGGTGTCCTGCTCGACCGTCCAGAACGCCCGTCAAGGCCACACCGTTTGTGGAGCTGGAAGGGTTTCCATCAGTCATCTTGGTCCAAGGAGAAACTAGGAAAAACATCGAAATGGAAAGTAAGGCAGTGGACGCAAAGGCCAAATACGCCACTCTTCTGACGCAGAGCTCAAAGGTCCTGACGACCTTTCGATGGGGAACCCTTGAAAAAAGTCCTACGCACTCAAGTTGTAATTTAGGACCAGAAGTTATAGTACTCACATATACTACCATGACATAAAATGACAGGCAGATGACTCAGGGAATACACGCAGTACCACATATGGAAGACAAGCGCCTTGGCCGCCCTCGTGACCGCCACCAGTCACATCTCTGACCCCCAGGGTAGCACTGGGAGGATGAGGGCTGTGCCAGGCAGAGAGAGCTTTCTGGTTTTTGTGCTTTTTAAAATTATATACAGGCTACCTCTGTCAAAAGTATGTCAATGCATAACCCATACATAAGTCAAGATTCAACTTGTTCTGACACAATAAAGATCGAGATGTTTTCAAGACAGAGACCAACCAGATTATTTGCATATGCCACATACAGGGAGACTACCCAACCACATCCAAGTCAGCAGTGGCCTTCCACTAATGTTTCAGTCACAGGCCTACAAGGCAGGCGTCCTACCCCCTTTACCACAGAAGAAACTGGGGCTTGGCGAGGTTAAGAAACAGGTCCAAGGTCACACTGTTATTTAGCGGCAGGGCTAGGATATAGGGGACTGACCCCTAAATAGGCCATACTTCGTGGGTGAATGGCTTAGTCTGAAGTTATAAAAACCCAGGTCAGAAGGCTGGCTCAGTGAGGACAGGAATCAGTAAAGGGAAAACAGAAACCACAAACCTCCAATGGAGACGTGAGGAGAGTCAACGCTGAGCGTGCCACACGTGGGTCTAGGGCCCTGCCCACTGTCCTCTGGCCTAAGACTCGGGCTGGGAAGACGGGGTGAGAGGTACACCAGCCTGGGCAGCACAGTCCCCAGCGGACTGAGAACCTTGGCTTATGTTATGCCACCTTCTATTGTGCTTTACAGCGGTCCTGACCTTTGTGGCACCAGGGACCGGTGCTCCTGTGAGCTTCTAACGCCTGACGATCTGAGGTGGAGCCGAGGCGGTGACGCTGGCACTGGGGAGCGGCTGCAGATGCAGATGAAGCTTCGCTCACTCGCCCGCCGCTCACCTCCTGCCGTGCTGCCTGGTTCCTAACGAGCCACGGACTGGTACCGGTCCGTATCCCGAGTGTTGGGGACCCCTGCTTTAAAATGTCAAAATGGGACATCTGGTGGTGTATTTAATCCACGGAGTAGAACAGCACAGAGGACGGGGCTTTGGGTTTAGACGTTCCTGGCTCTGATCCCAGCTCCGCCACACTGCCTTGGGACAACTGAACAGAGGACCGTGGGAGAAGCGCTCGGCGGCCCCGGCCCCCAGCACGTACCCTTCGTAGCCGCTACCATCGTGCAGGTAGCCGCGGTTACGAAGCACACGGCACAGCAACGATGACAACCACTCTCTTCTGGATGTCACTTCGGCTTTTGCAAAAGGCCTTCCTGCTCCCCTTCAGGAAGCCTGGCCTGCCTCTCAATGTCAGCACAGCAGAAGGGAATCCTTTAAAAGCAGAAAAGGGAGGAGGGGGTCAAGTCCTTCCCTCCCAGAAACTGAAGCATCCGGTCAGCACGGCGCTGGAAGGGACGTGTGGAAACCAGACTCCAAACACAGCCCGGACTGCACAGAAAACCTGAAATACGACCCAGGGAGCAAGGAGAGGGTGCCTCGTCACCGTGTTCCACTCGGGGGTGGAGCCGCCGAGGGTGCCACTCGGGGGTGGAGCCACACTGCGCTACCCCGAAACAAACACACACGAAATCGGTTTAACGCGAAAACGAAGTTACGAAGGTGCCGCAGAAAATAAAGTGCTTCTCCAACCTACAGAGGAAACGCTCGGCCACCCTCCGAAAGGACCTGGCTGCCACCTCACCACACGGGAACACATTTTAAATGCTTCGCGGTCCATGGTCCCTTGAATTTCCTGGGCTGAGCCTCTCCCGAGTCCGCAGCAAACTGTCTCTGGGACCCCGCTCCAGGAAAAGCCCTGAACTGAACCTCCACTTGGCTGTGAAGCAATAGGGTCCCCACCAGGAACAAGGAGAGTCAAAGGCATAGAGATCTGAAAGTTCTTTTTTTCAACTAAAAGGAAAATGCAATAACAAACATTTTTAGCACATAGTTAAGAGCTAACCTCTGCCAATGTCAAAGGTAATTAGAATTATCAAAACACCAGCAACACTCCACAGGTCAAACTGGCAAAAAGCCCGAACGGGGGAGCTGAGACACAGGCCCGGCGGAAATTCTGGCTCTGCCACTGACCAGCTGAGGCGACCTCAGGGGGGACACTCAACCTTTCTGAGTCTCGACCTCCCTGCTCCCCAGCAGGGACACGGGCCATGCCACAGAAGTCCCAGGCGGGCCTGAGCATTAATGAAACGACAAGGTTTGGTGAGAGCACCAGCTACCTGCACGTGACACAGTCAGCGCCCAGGAAACGTGAATGCCCTCGACTTTCGCTCCATGAAGAGACGAATCGCCTGCCAAGACGGAACTGAAACCGCAACTGTGACACTAGAACGACAGGACCACCTAGCGAGGACCCCTCCTCCCAACGACCCAGATGAAAGCACAGGGAAGAACGAAGCAGGCCCGACAGGCCAACCCGCTGGGGTGGCCTCCTCCGCCATTCTTCCCTCCTCCTCCATTCTTCCGTCCTCCGCCCTAGCGGCCAGGAGAGCGCCCAGGGGGCCTCTCTCAGGGAGACACGGAGCGGAGCGACCTTTGAGCCTCCACCGGTTCCAAGTCCAGCTTAAGTTCCTTAAACCTCAGGAACAGGGTGTCGCCTTCAGGGAAACAAACCTAAAAGGGAAAAAGCACTTCCGCTTGCAACACTCTAAAACCAAACTCTGCAAGGGCCAAGGCCACCCGCCCTCAAACCCTTCCACCTGGTGCCACCCGTGCCATAAAACCAGAAGCCACACTCCAGAGCACCTGCCTTCGGCTGGAGCCCAGGGGGCCGGGGGTGGGGGTGGGCTGCACAAAGAGCGTGCTTCTCAGACGGGCTCGCGGTGGACTCTGGGAGCCCGCCAGGAGGCCAGGCTGCAGATGCCAGCCTGCCTCCAAGTCACGTGCTTTCTAACGACAGAATAAGCCTCAATTCCCTAAGCTGGCACAGGGCCCTCCCAGTCCATCCGTGCCAGCCTCGCCAGCCTCGTGCTGCCACCCTGACTTCTCTCATCTGCGCCACGCTCTCCCAGTGTGGCCATCAGCACCCCTGGGGATCCGGCAGCAGGCGCCACAGGGAGACACAGCTCCAAGGCCACCTCCTCCAAGAGGCCTTCCTAACTGTCCCAGGAAGCTGCAGGCCCTCCTTCCTCCTAGGCTCTTTTGGCCACGCCCCACCTAAAACAACTGCATTTACAGCTGTTCCCAGGCCTCTCCACACAGGCTTCTCAGCTTCAGGCAGGCACAGTGCTCGAAGCTTCTGGACGCCACTGCCTGGCCAAATGCCCGACATGGATTCAGGACCCAAAAATCTGTCTGCTGAATCGATTATTACTAACGACTGCGTTCTAAGTGAGCGGGCTTCAACAGTCCACCCAAGAAACACCTGCTGTGAGCAGGGTCCTGTCCCAAGAATATGGTGAGTAGCGGGGCTGACGAGACAGGGAGGAAGCCTGCCCCACCGCGTTCCCAGGGCGCGTGGACGAGACACAGTGAGTGGGCGACGGCCCCCGTACATCACGTCCACTGCCCGACGAGCCAGCGAGGACGGCGGTCAGCAACTGATGGCACAGGACAGCAAAACGATCCCTCCCTCTACGGCCTCCTCCCAGAGTCCACACCACTGGGGCCCCAGGACACAGCCCCGCGGGAGCGACCGCAGCAGTGTGCAGCCGCGGGCTCGGCTGCAGATGCAGATGCAGCCCGGCACAGCCCGGCACAGCCCGGCACAGCCACGGACGCGCTCGACACACGTGTGATGGTGCCTGGCCGCCTCCCAGACCAGAGAAAATCACACAAGATGTCAAGTGCGGATGAGAGGGAGACTTTTCATTTCAGGCAGCAAGGCCATCTGAATTTGATCTGCGTGCCACGACACTGGGTCCTGAGGGACGCGACAGCCTTCACCCGCCGGGGCCGCGGCTCAGTTCAGCACTAGTCAGAAAGCGGACGGTGACTGATGCTTCAGAAAAGTCCCATCCGGAAGCAGCCGTTTGATTTTCTCCTCCTTAAGCAGCAGCAGGACTAGGTCTTGACCAAGTCTTCATAAGCAAATAGATCGTTTACGAAGCCACAGCAAAATGATTTCGTTATGTTCCTGGGGGAGAGATGCACTCGTTGGTGGCTTCAGGGAGCAGTGACGCCGGCCTCGCACGCAGACCCGGCCAGCAGTCTCTCTCCTGTGGCTCCTTCCCATCCACGGGGCACGTGCCACAGCGCAGCCCTCCTCGTCTGGGCGCCCCAGACACTGCGGAGGACAGCCGCCTCCTCGCCACCCCCATCAGCACCGGGCGTTGCTGTGCCCTGACCTCCGCCGCCCAGCCCCCCGTCACCCAGCTCCACCACTGACTTCTCGTCCTGACTCTTGAGTCAAGCGCACAGCCGTGTTCCGAGGGCACAGCTCTCACAGAGCCAGTGTGAAGAGGGCAGGACCAGGTGTGCGACACCTGATGGCACCAGGGCACCACCATAAAACCACAACGTGATGAGCACCAGGCACGGCTCTAAGCTCTTGGTGCCCGTGACAGCCCATTCCACGGAGGAGGAAGCTGAGGCCCGCGGCCCGCCCAAAGTCCCCATTTCCACGTGGCAGCCGCTGGGGCTCAAATCCGCATGTGCCCCAGGGCCCCTTGGTGGGCTGTGCTGCTTACCCAGCCGACGCGGACATGGTGCACCACTAGTCGTCAGCCCTCCTGTGAACGAGACTGGCTGTGCCCCGTTGCAGACGGGGACGATTCCGGCCCGTGCCTGGCGCAGCAACCCACCCGTTTTGCAGGCAGGGCCCCGACTGAGTCTCCCCTCCCCAACGCCCACGTCACTCTCCACAAGGCCTCCTGGGGGCCCTTCGTTTCCTGGTGAGAATTCTGGAGGACTACCAGCCTCCCCATGTGAGTGGTGGCTCCACCGGACCTTCCCCTCGACCCCGGCGGACAGGCCCATCGAGCCTCCAAAATGAGGGTCCACCGGCGAGGAGAACCCACGGGTCTGTGCGGCCTCTCCCGCACGTGAGCCTGCCTTAGGGCCCCACTAGCACCTACCACCTGAGTCTCCCTTTCTAACTTGCCTGATCAGGCAGAAAGGGTTCTGGGAAGAATGGTCTCAGGTGCCTCGGCATTAACAATTACCACGAGCAGCCGCCTCTGCTCACCAAGTGTGCGCTGTGTGCTGGGCGTCCAGTGTTCACACCCGCCGCCTGTGTACCCTCCTCACAGACAAGACGACAGGGGCATGGAAGGCACACGTGACAAAGTAGCTGAGCTGAGCCGACCTGGATCTGACTCTGAAGTGCTCACTCTGCACTGCCCGCACGGCGGCCTGAACACTGGGTTAGTTTGCATTTTGTAGAATAGAAAAGTCACCATAAAAGTAGTGTGATTTTTAAGTGGGTTATTCTTTAGGACAAAAATCCTTAAAAAAAATAATTTCTTAGCTCAATATATTCCCTGGAAGGTAAACGGGAACTTTTAGGCACCTGGAACTTAATGCAGTATTGTTTAAATAAGTTTTGGTCCATCAGCAAACCAGACAGAAACTGGGGTTTAACTGCTGAGGGTCCCCAAAGTCTCTTTTACAAACCTAAGGAACAGACATTTAAGTCACACTGCCCTCGGGTTGTTCTATTTAAAAGGCACAGGTGAGACATTTTAAATTAAGGACTCTCAATGCATGGGAGATTCTCCACGACCCCAAAACGTTTCATCTACTAGTCATCACCCATGAAGTGACTGAGAGGCAACTAACAGGTTAGGAGTAGACTACTTAACAAAGCCAACATAATTTATGATCTTAATTATTAAGAGAAACTATTTAGCAAACACTTACTGTGACCAAATGTGCTAGATGTTATCACATGCTCTAATCATCACAAGCCTGACAAATACACTGAACAAACTATGAGATTCAGAGAGGCAGGGTAACTCACCCAAGGTCACATAGTAACAGAAACTGGATTCGAACCAGGTCTGACATCAAAACCCACATACATGGTTTGCTAGAGTGCTTAAGAATATGGGCCCTAAATTTTGTGATAATCAATAAGCTAAATGGTTAACACTTTTTACATGTACGGCATGTAAAAATATTCTGTGTATGTCAGCCTACATAACAAAGTTTGAAAAACAAACAGGGTGTGTGTGAGTCGGGGTAGTGGGGGAGTGCAGGTTCTGGAGCTAGATTGCCTGGGTTCAAATCCCAGCTCCTCCACTTTGTGAGACCTTGAATTCGTTTCTTAACTTTCCGGTGCCTCGATTTCCTTATAGTAAAATGGG
>NW_006441953.1:30508989-30511081 GCF_000325575.1 Pteropus alecto | reverse complement strand
CATAAAGCCTTTAGAATTGTGCCAGGCAAGAGTTAAGCCTCAGAAGAGCTGGCTGGTGTTATTCCTTTCTGGCCACCGGATAGGGCCAGCCAACTCAGGCCCACTATTTTAGCAGCTCATTTGCATAAGCGAGCTCAGACACAAGCCAGTTTGTCTGCACAGCCTCCCTGCACAGCTTCTTCCTGTCACTGATCTCTCTCCTCACACCTGCTCTGTGGCCCTGAGCTCGTGCCTCAACTGCCCCATCTGTAAAATGAGGTGATCCACCTGAGGTCCTTCAAGCTTGACAATCTAGAATTCTAAACCCAGACTCTAGAAACTTTATACCCACGCTAATACGAACATAAACAATAGTCATTTTCCTAAAATCCTTTTATATGTTATGTATAAATGTCTATTTTGATGACAAAGATTCTCCAAAGTCTCAAAGCTCCACCAATAAGCACATGCTGGACAGGCATCCCCTGTGCTGACGCTGGGACATGAAGGCCAGGAGCTCTGACCAAGGCACAAAGCCTCAAAACAAGCTGCTCTGATAAGCAGGGTCCTCAACGCCACAGAGGCCTTTGACAGAGCACAAGCAAGAGGAAGTGGAGGCACAAAGGACAAAAATTCACCCTCTGGACAGCGGGGCGTGGGGCCGTGGGATGGAGGGGTGGAGAAGTGGAGGGGAGGACAGACAGAGAGAGGGTGCCTGACGGAGGAACCGCAGGGGGCCAGCAGAAGCCAGGAGAGAGCGAGGCACCCACCAGTGATGGGTGTGAGCGGGGGCTGGACAGACTGTGAAAACTCAAGTTTCACAAATGCAGCTGAGCAAGGCACTTGCCACAACCTGCGGAACCGTGGAGGACAGGTGAGCAGAGCCTGGTTCTGTGACCTGCTTCAGTTTGAATCCCACCGCCGCCTCTCCAGCTGGGTGCCTCTGAACCCTCCTTAATGTTTCCCAAAGGGTGTATTCACCCAACAACCTGAGCCCCGACTACATGCCAGGCTCTCATCAGCGCTGGGGATCAGGTGGAGATCACAGTCTCAAGGGATCAAACATACACCACGGCTGAAAGCAGTAAGACAGCCCTGAGTGGGGGGATCAGGGGCAACCCCGGGGAGCAGGGGGTAAGAAGCTCGGAAGAAGTCATACCCAAACTGGAGACATGGGTTAGTCCTGGCCAGACAAACAAGGCAAGAGGAAGTGTTCCAAGAATGTTGTAGGGACTAGCCCCGTACCTGCAAGCGCCCAGCAGCCACCCATGTCCTACTGAGGCAGTCAAGACAGCAATGAGGTGCTAACACCCTGCAGACACCGGCCCCAAAACACCACCCACCTCGGCCAGGCCCCGGAAATAAGTCCAAGCCCAGAGGCCTCCTGCACATAGAACTTTCCCAAGCAAAACTTCCAATTCCACATTGGCGAAAACGGCACCCTGTGCAAGCTAAAGACAGAAATGGTTTCATGTGCCCAGGCAAGGATCCGGCCAGTAAAATGCCCACTGCCTGGGCCTCGGGGATGGAGGGTGCAGGGACGGTCCTCGGGGTTCCTTCCTCATCACCGCTGGCCCCCACAGCTTCCAGCCACCCGACTCCTTCCTCATGGCAGCTCCCGGGACCAGCTGGGGAGCGTCCCCCACTCCCCATATAACACTCCGCTGGGGCCTCTCAGCCATCCCAGTGGGAAATATCCCTAGGCCCGGATCTCCGAGGCGGAGGGGGTCCACGGCCCCGGAACGGGGGTCCCCATCCAGGAAGAGGGCGTGCAAGAAGGAGGGGTCTGGGATCCAGGGTCGGATTCCGAGAGGGAAGGGGGTCAGGGGCTCCAAGGTGGGCAGGGGAAGGGGGTCCTGGAGGTCGGGACTCAAAGGTGGAGGGAGTCCAGAGGAATTGGCGGGCTCCAATGTGGGTGAGGCTCCGAGGTATAAAGGGTCTCGAGAATTGGGGGCCCCGAGGTGGCGGGATCTCGGGGGTCGGAGGCATGGAGGTGGAAGGGTGCCCGCGGCCGGGCGGGGCGGTTCCGCGCGCGGAGCCGGCTCACCTCTGGGCCGCGCGTCCGAGGGGGAAAACTTTTCTTCAAGTTCCGTAAAAGAAGCGGGTCAGAGCG
>NW_006441953.1:30466796-30508402 GCF_000325575.1 Pteropus alecto | reverse complement strand
CCCCCGCGCTGCCGCCTGCCGCCGCCGCCCCTAGAGCTCCGCGCCCTCCCCGCAGCCCTTCCTCCGGCTTGCTCGCCGGCCCGCCGCAGGCCCCGGAGCGGCGTCGCCGAACCTTTTCTTTCTCGAGAGCCAAGCGGCGCCGCGAGGGGAGGTCTGAGGGGATCTTCGTGTCCGCCGAGCCCCGTGGACACCCGCCAGGGGCTTCCGTACCTGGCCGGCTCCACCCGCGGCCATCTTGGAAGTGGGCAGCGGCCGGGAGGGGGAAGGGGCACGAGCGGGCAGGGACCAGGCGTGGGGAGCCGAGCGGCGGAGCGCATCGATGGGCGCCCCCACCCCAAGGCGGGTGTGCGGGGGAGGAGGGGCCCGGTTCGCGCTCGTCCAGCAGCCGGAGGCTCGTGCGGGTGATCCGCGACTTCGGGGCCCAGGCCCGGCGGCCTCGGGAACGTCGCTTCGGCGTCCTTCCTGCTTAGCCATAGGCCCTTAATCTGTAAAACGGGCTTTTCTGGTAGTTGTCCTTGATTGAGCTCTTACCCAGTGCCTAGCGCCTGGGGAGCTTTGAAAATTCCAAAGCCCAGGCCATGCATCAAGCCAGTTAATCCGGAGGTGAGATACAGTTTTGAAAGTTGTGTAATGTGCAAGGTTTATGGACCGCTGACCTAGCGTTTATGTACATTATTTTGCGAAGCATTATAGAGTGGCATGGACAGGGTCTGTGATCAAAGCCGTGGAAGAGAAGTGGCTTGACCAAGGTCCCAAGGGGTCAGAAGCCAGATTCGCCGCCCAGACCACCTTCCAAAACCTTGCAAGGCCCTCAGTGAGAAAGCTCTTGTTAGCTAGTAACTGATCCTCGTCCTAGAATTTAGGCTTCCTGAGTTACACCGGCCTTATCTTGTTTACTCCTCTGTTCCCTGGGCCTGGCAAACAGTAGACAATTAAATATTTGCTAAAGTATCATTACATTCTAGGAACATCAAGGCAAGAAAGACTCCGGTGGCTGGGAGCCAGAAGGCTTGGGTTATACACTGTACTTGGATCCTACCAACTAGGACCCCTGAGCGCTGTCACAGGCACAATTACCAGAGAGGAAACCTCAGAACGACCAGCTGAATGCAAGGGAAGACTTGAGAGCAGCGCAGTCAGGGACAGGAAGGGGAGTCTCC
The DNA here is from genome assembly GCF_000325575.1 of Pteropus alecto. Lineage (NCBI taxonomy): Eukaryota > Metazoa > Chordata > Mammalia > Chiroptera > Pteropodidae > Pteropus > Pteropus alecto. The sequence continues at coordinate 30,507,242 of NW_006441953.1, read as the reverse complement.
CCTCACAGAAAGCATCAGGAAGCATGCAGTGGGGTATTGCTTTGGGCCATGGCCATGCAGGCTGGGCCACATAACCCCTACCTTGACTCTCCTGTCTCGTAGTTCTGCAAGCCCTTAGTATCTTATGATGGCAGGAAGGGTGAGAACATTAAAAAGGCAAGCCAGCTTGTAATAGAATACATGAACACCCTCGCAGGGCTTGGTGTGTGATTGAAGCTTTAATAAATGCTTACATTTCTAGGTGGTTTTAAGGAAAAATAATACCAAGTCTCCAAATCCCAGCGTGGCCTCCCCTGCTTACTTTAAGAAAACACTAACGGGAAAGTACAGGCTTGCTTCCGGCCTGACTTAATTCACAATTTAATACATCCGATTAATAAGTCTGTCTGTACAGTGTTCCTTCCAAGTCCTCAGATCCCTTCCAGCCCTCATTCCGAGTCTTAGGGCTTTAAAACCCCACGATGAGAAGGAACCATTGTTCCGAATCCAGAACTGAAAGCATCTGTGGTCCACAGATTTACATCCGGCGCCCTCTGTCTGCCTTTTCTTCACCCCCTCCCTATCCTGCTGCCCCCTCAACCCCCTTGCCCCAGCCCAGAGCCCCTTCTGGAGCCTTCAGTCACTTCCTTAGCCCCTCAGTGTGGTTTGACCCACATTTCACCCTTTATCATCAGCACCCAGAAAGTGCTCTAGATAAATCATGGCAACTTCAGTCTAAGAAAAACAGTGGAGAAGATCGGCTGTGTGGCTGTATGCCTTCATGTCACCTCTCAGAACCTCAGCGTGTCCCACCCCCACTGATGCGGAGTTAGCTCTGTTGGGATGGTCAGCGCTAGGTCCCCCTCTGCTGGCGAACTGCTGACTGGGCGAAGCCATTCAATCCCCATACAGACTTAACCCCGAACTTCCCCAAGAGATTGTCACCCACAGATGTCCCCCTGAGGGCTGTAAAGCTGTGGCTCTATGCAGGCAAGCACCTGGCCTTCAGCTCCCTGTCCTCAGTTCCAGGCACAGAACGCCTGGGGCTGCCTAACCCCTCCTTCCCAACCGTCCCCACCTCTACAAAGCTCATGGCACCTCCGCCTCCCAAGCCGTGTGAGGCTTCAATGAGTCGAAGCCATGGGAGTGATGGCTGTGTCAGTTTCGGACATATGTGGGGAGTCGTGCCCCCTCCCCCCAGCAACAGCATGTTGATAAAGAGTGTTGCTCAACCTGCCAAGGTGAAGAGAGACCTGGGACCCCTCAGAGACCCCACACAGGGACTTCAGGCCTGACCTCTGAGTCTCCATGAGCTTGCTAAGCAAGTGTGGATGCTGTGCCCGGGGTGTCCAATATCCATGGAAACCATCTCTGAGCCCACTCGGTGCCAGCCCCATGCTGGGCTGTAGGAACACCAGAACGACTGATAGCCCACAATCGCTGCCGTCACAGAGCCCCGGGCTCCCAGGGCAGACAGCACCTCAGCAACGCAGCCACATCTCTCTGCCAGGAAAATGGTTAACTGACCAAATGCAGACCCCAGAAGAGTCGTAGGCAGGACATCAGAGCTGGCGGGACCCTTGCTGTTCCTCAAGCCCACCTCTCTCGTTATTCAGAGGGGAAGCAGACCCTGCGAGAGACGGGAAGGGCCAAGGCCGGGTGGGGCAGGAATGGGCAAAGGACCCAGGCCAGGACCCCACTCTGCCGCGCCCCTGAGCATCTCTCCTCAGGAGCCATGGGGATCTCACCTCCCGGATGCACATTTGGCGCTCGACTCTTCCCCACCCCCCGCACGTGAGCCCCGCAGTGAGCCCCGCAAGTTTTTGTTGGGTGGATGAGTAAATCTTGCTCGCATCTGCACCTGGAGCCACCCCAGGTGCCCCGTGCTGTGCTGACTGTTTCACCTCGGGAACCACCACTGAGCGCACCACCTGCCGAGCTGGCCACTGACGCGCGTTTTGCAGGTGAAGAGATGAGGCCAACTCAGCCCAGGTGGCGCAGCTTGCCCTCCACTCATCAGAAGGTTCTGCTCACCGGGGGCCGGGGCACGAATAAAGGCAGCCACGCCAGGCCTTAGGAGCGCGCTCCGCAGTGGGCCCGCCCCGCGGGGCAGGGGCAGAGTGCCCAGCGCTCAGAGAGCTTCCCGTTGGCCCAAAGCCTCTCAGAAACCCGTGGGGAAGCTCTCTTCTGCCTTTATTTTTTGCAATGTCACATCCTTCACCATGGAGATGGGAGTTCTCATTTTTAGGACACGATGAGATGTGTCTTTTGTTGGTTCTGGGTGTCTCTTGTTGATTCTAGAAAATGAGCAATATGCGGGAAAAACAGGCAGGAATTGCCTGGAGAGCAGGTCAGCCTTCCAGCAACCACAGGCACATGGGAGACGGAGATACGGAAGAGGAAGCGTCCAAACCGCGAGTCGCCACCACGAATGAGTCGCTGCAAGAAGCAGCAAGAAGCAGCACGCAGACCCCACGCCAGAGCCTTCGGCTTGTATTTTACTCACCATTTTAACTAGCGCCGTTACCTGCGTCCTACCCGCACTAGATTAAAATCAGTGACTTCAGGGAGGTGGAGCTCCTAGAAGCAGCGTACTCATGACAGGGAGGAGGCAGAAGCAGAAGAAAAGACGACAGCACTCAGCACCCCACGGTCTAATGCCCTGGGACCCCAAATCCAGGCCAACAGTATTGCGAGAAGATATTCACCACCGTTATTTACAACAGCGAAATGGACATACCGTCGGTGTCCAGCCACGAGGGCAGGTTAACTAAATGGAGCCATCGAAAGAGCCTTTAAAGAATGTATTATATAGCACAAAAGATATGCTTAAGTTATAAGGGCGATGCTGAATCTTACAGTATAATCGAAGAATACGGGATGTACAATCACCCCCAGGAATAAAGACAGGAAGAAACAGCAGTGAACAGCAGAAAACACATGAATACCTTGGTCCCCGCACATTTTTAACTTTTAGATTTCCCCAGAACACAGATATGTTCTGTTTACAATGAAGATTTGCTAAGATGCTTACCAGTGGGTGAGTGACAGACCGTGAGAAGCACAGTAACCTGGGGTCATTGGATGACGGCTCTGAGTCAAGGGTCCTTCTCACTAAAGCCCCAAGATAAGGCAAATACTGTTCCCATTTGTGAATGAGGACACTCAAGCTCCAAGCGGTAGGTAATCAATGCAGGGCCAAACGACACTTGCTGTTACGAGACAGAGCCGTGGGACTGCAGTCTGTGTGGCTCGCCTCCCTGACGGCGTCTCTAACCGGCCCAGTGGCCCGTCCACGACGCTGTATCATCGCCCCATTTTACTGGGAACGCTTGAATCCAGGTGGGTCTGGCCCCAAATCAAAGGTCATTCGTTCTCAGAGTATCCACAGTAATTGACTGCAAGAAGTAAGTCACAAAGAAACCAAAGATCCTCCAAAGAGTGGAACCCATGGCTGGGGCAGGGGTGGGACGCAGAGAGGCCCAGGGGCCCCGCTGTGGCCTGTGGCTCACTGAGAGTTAAGAGGTGCCCAGTGCTGGAGGCGCCCAGGCTCTAGGTATGAAGGAAACAGAACAGAAAGCATGTGGCGGGGGGCGGGGTGGGGGGGTGGAGTACAGCACTCCACAGTGGAATTTTCCGAAGAGCCTTGTTTTTTAAAGGCATTACCCAGTTGCCTGCTGCTGCCACCATGGAGAGCAAAGCCAGATTTAGAGGCTGCAGGAACCAGGTCTCACATGGGAGCCACGTGCAGTGGGCGCAGAGGGCAGGTGGGCGGGGCCTGCAGCTCCTTCCCACCCCTGATGACCCATTGTGGAGAACACCCTCCCCAGCCACACGTCAGGCTCTGTCACTGGGCCTGAGGTCTCTCCACGCTCACAGAACCTCCTGGTGCCCTCCGGGGCACCCCAGACTCTCGTGTCCCTGCCTTTGCACCTGCTCTGCCCCCCGCCTGGACCCTGGGAATTAAGTCCTGGTCCCCTCCAGTGGCGGCTCAGAACAGAACCCAGGTGCTCTTGCCTTCAAAACGTCGTTCCTGACACAGACGGAGCTGGCCCCAGTCCCCGCCTGTCTGCAGAAACGGGTTCCTAAATGTCCTAGTACCTGAGTCCAACCCCCACCCTTCCTCCCTCCTGCCCTGGGCATGGTGGGTGTTTCCTGCTCCCATGAAAACACCCCCGGGGGCTCCTTCTTGCCCTCCTCACTCCAGAGCAGTCTCCACATCCCTGGGTCCCTACCCTGAGGGGTCTCACCAGAGCCCCGGGCCTGCTGCCCTTCCTCCCCTGCTGCCATCACCCCCACCTGTCCGGAGACTGGTCCCTCCCTCTGCCTGTCCACTCCCGACTCCCAGATGTTTTCTTACCCTCTAGGAGCCAGGTCTGGGCTAAGCACCGACAGCCAGGTGATGCCCAGGTGAGCAAACAGACACGGTCCATCTCTTCCCTTAAAGGTCTCAAAAACTCCAGGAGAAACCTCGAGATTTTGCTGATCACGCTGATTGCCCCTACCCGCTTCTACAGGGCGGGGAGGTGCTGGTGCCAGCTCGTGCTTGGGGGACAGTTGGCGAGTAGACTCTCTTCTTGTTTTCACGGGGGTGGGAAAGGCTTCCCAAGGACCGGTTTGGAAGGGCGACGGAGGGTGGGCCCGCGAGGGGCAAGATAGGGGCCGGCCCAGTCCCCAAGAGGCTGTCTGGAGCGACACAGCAGACAGAGGGGACAGGTCCGCCCCCCAAGTGCTGCTTTTTCATTTTCGTCCGCCAACAGACAACCAGGTGGTTTCAGGGGCTACCAGCCCCAACCCTCCAAGCGCCCCCTCCAGATCCGGCTCCGGCCTCACCTGGCAGCCCTCCCCTCCCTTCTTCCACCCAGACTGGCATTTTCCAAACACGTCCACCCTAGACGGACTGACCCAGCCTCTGCCGTCCTGTCCCCTCTGCCTGGACCTCCTTCCTGCCTCTCCCACCATCACGACTGGGTCCCTTCTCCACATGCTCCCCCCTCATGCCCACACCTGGCAGAGCTGGTCCCTCCCCCGAGGGAATCCTAGCCGCGTGTGTGGCCCCTGCACCCCTCTGTAGCTGACATGTGGAAGGGGGACCAGAATCACCAAGGTCACCAAGGGAGGTGGCACCAGGATTAAGGGGCCCCCAACTCTACGCGGCCTGGCCCGGGGGGCGGGGGTGCTCAGTAGTTACGTACCTGCTCAGTAAGCATGACTGAGTCTTCCTCCTCCCTCATTTGGGGGGGGCTGCCCCTAAACTCCAGAACTGGATGAGCGCCACATGGCAAAGGCACCGTCTGCAGCGGCGGGGGACACCTGGACCAAGCCCCCTGCCTCTGGTTTCCCCGGGTACCCTCTCTCTCCCCAGGCCCCCTGGGGCCCGGCCAGTGGCCTCTAAAGTTGTCTGCCCATCTGTCTCCCCCACTAGACTGTGATGGAAAGTCTGAGGGTGGCTGTTCCAGTTATGCGGCGCCACCACCGGTTCCTCCCGCTGCCCCCACGCATCCTCTCTCCACAGGGCTGGGAGGCGGTCGGCCCTGGAGAGGGAGACGGAGCCTCATTTCTGTGCCGGCCTCCTGGTCCAGGGAGGCTGTGCTCGGGCATCGGTTTCCGCCGGTTTGTGGTCTGCGGCTGCGCGGGAGAGCCGGGCAGGCGGGGAGGAAGCTGCACAGTGGGCGCCAGCCCGCAGAATCGTGCGTGGGCTGGAAACAGACCCAAGTGGGTGTCTCTTCCCGACGAGATGAGCAATTCATTCTGCAGGAAGGACACATGCCCACCGAGTATACAAAACTGATGATTGTGCCTCCTTCCCTCCCCTGCCCTGCCCAGAGACGCCGCGTGGCCTTGGTCAGGGCGGAGCGGGGCCTCCCGTGTCACCAGCCTGCTGTGAGACGGGGCAGAGAGGTTGCCAGGCAGGAAAACTTGCGGGGGGGAAAGTAAGGAAGAGCTGCCTAGTGAAGAAGGCTGCGGGGCTTACGGGGCGGGGGGCGCTTCGCACCTTCAGAGTCCTGAGAAGTTTGCAGGGCCACAGCTCAGGCAGGCTGCAGAGACCTCCTGAAGCTTATCTAGGAGCGACGAAAAGGGAAATGGTGATATCATTCTTGCCAGAGAACTGGGGCCGAGGAGGCAGTGTCATTGATTTAGAAAAATAGAATTTATTATCAGCAACAGGTTTAGGACCCAGCACATAGTAGGCTTTTCATATGTTTGATGAATAAATAAATGAATGTTTACAACCCCTATTTGCAACCAAGGCCGAGACCCTTTTTCCTCCTAATTAGCAGTTTCATGCCAATATGAAGACACCCTGGCCCCCCCAAAACCCAACCTGCTGTCCCCATTTCCAATGTGATGACTCAGCGAGGTCACAGCAAGGTTCCACTGCTAACCAGCCTTATCCAGGTAACAAAACACCCTCCCGAGTGCAATGCCGCCAAGCCCGCGAGAAGCATTTGTGAGCAGGGGACCCGAGTTCCATGTGAGAAAGTCGCATAGAGGCCCAGGTCTCTCCACTTGCTCCCCAGCTCGGGACAGGGAGGAGCAGGTACGGGTGGTGTCTGCAGAAGCAGGAGAGGCAGGGGGTTGAGGGTTCCAGAAGCGTCATCTGACCACACAGAAGAGGCGGACTCACCCAGCACCCTGGTGGCTGTATGCGGATGAAATGAGGCTGCCAGCAAGGCTGACTGCCAGCCAATTTTAGGTTCCCAGGGGGAGGCCCTGACACAGGCACAGACTACTGTGTGTGGGTCCAGCACAGGTGCAGCCCCATAGCTAAGAGCCAGGGTTTGCCACTGTGTCACCCCGCAGGGGCCCTAACCAAAGCAGTTCCTGGGTCTGATCAGTAGGGGCTGGAGTGAGCCCGAGGGGAGATCACAGGCTCCCCCGGCTTGTCAGGGGACCCGGAGGTGGAGCCGCCGTTGTTGGGTGGCTCCTGTTATCGCTGGCTTGCAGCCTGCAGTTTGTGGGAGGACGCTGTGGTCACGTCTGACATTCGTAACCAGCAGGAACTGGTCAGGACAGAGCCACAGCAGACATGCCGTGTGTCGGGTCAGAGGGCCTGGACGTGCCGGAGGCCCTCTGAGAGCCGGGGTTCAGGGCTCCCAGGCTCAGCCACCCCCCCAGGCCAAGCTTGCAGCAGGACTGCGTGAGCCCCGAGCGACCTGAGCCCACGGGTCTGATCAGTAGGGGCTGGGGTGAGCCCGAGGGGAGATCACAGGCTCCCCCGGCTTGTCAGGGGACCCGGAGGTGGAGCCGCCGTTGTTGGGTGGCTCCTGTTATCGCTGGCTTGCAGCCTGCAGTTTGTGGGAGGACGCTGTGGGAATGTCACATCTGACATTCGTAACCAGCAGGAACTGGTCAGGACAGAGCCACAGCAGACGTGCCGTGTGTCGGGTCAGAGGGCCTGGACGTGCCGGAGGCCCTCTGAGAGCCGGGGTTCAGGGCTCCCAGGCTGCAGCCACCCCCCAGGCCAAGCTTGCAGCAGGACTGCGTGAGCCCCGAGCGACCTGAGCCCAGTGCTGCAGTCAGTTCTGCTTCCTCTGGAGGCTCTTCCCTCTGCCCAGGGTCTGGAGGTGGAGGGGAAGGGGCAGTGAGAAGCGGCCACCGTGGTGTGAAGGCGGGCCCTGGCCTTGGAAGTGACCAGTGACAGCAGGCGCAGCTCACCACGGCTGGCGGGCACGCCGGTGCAAGGCCCTTGGACTTGCTGAGCGAGCCTCGGCATGGCGTCTCCAGTGGCTGGAAGGACCGAGGTGGCAGGCATGCAGTAGATACGTGCCAGCCACGGCAGCTGAGTCAGAGCAGGGGCCCGGGATGTGGGGGCCTGACCCAGCCTGCTGACCCTGCCCCAGGACTCGGGGGCACGTGGGGGCACGGGGAAGTGTGTGCAGAAGGGAAGGAGCAGGGAGGGGAGGCCGAGGTGTCCTTGGGAGCTCATCCATCACCACCTGGCTTGGCTCAGTTGTGGGAGGGAGCAGGTGGTGTCCCCCTTCCAGTCAGGGAGCGGCTGAGTCAGGGTCATACAGTGGGCTCTTCATACTGCCTGCACCTAGCGCCCAGCACGCGTCCTGGGCACGAGGGCCAGCGTTCGGTGTGCACCCATCTAGCTCTCTCAACAGTCTGGAAGCTGGGGGCCATCACCCGCATCTGCTGCAGGCTGGGGTAGCAGGGCCTATGGGGGAGCCAGGGCCTATGGGGGTAGCAGGCCAAGCAGGCCTCCCCAGCCCTGGTGCCCCAAATAATCCCTTGGACTGTGACAGGAAGCAGCAGGCCACGTCTGAGCTGCAACAGGCTACATGCCTGTCCCCAGGGAAGACAAGGGAAGGCCAGACCCCAGCCTGCCTCTTCCCAGGGGTGGCCACTGACATAGGCACAGGCTACTGTGTGGGTGAGTGACCGACGCAGGGCCCAGCCCCACACCACTCGGCCCCTTGGCTTGGTCCCCGTGGGCCTCTGTCCTGTCCTGACTAGCACCGGGATAGTGTGACCTCACTTCAGGGTGAGGGTAGGACTAGGCTGGCCAGGATGGCCATGTGGCCATGGTCAGCACCCAGGGGAGCGGGCCTCTGCAGGACCAGCCCGAGGCCAGGGCCTCTGCTACCACCGGGTGTGGGGGCGGGGAGGGTTAGGGTTAGGGTTAGGGTTAGGGGCAGCCTGCGGACGTGGTCCTCTGGAGTCACTGGACTGGGGCGTCGCAACGTCTTCGCGTGTCCTGCTCTTGCGCTTGCCCCGCCCAGGGCAGGGCTGCGTCTCACTGACAGCACTCACGTCTGCGTGGCTTCTGCCTTCGCCACCAGCCCTGAGAGGTCCCGTCGTCTCCTTTACGCCCGGAGACCGACGCTCGGCGGCTGGAAAAGATTGCTCCCCAGAAGCGGTCTCCAGAGCCCGCTGCATACTTCTCATAGTTAGCGGGACTTTGGCAAGGTGACGTGGGGCATGTCCGAGGGCGCTGTCGTCACGCTGCCAGGTAGAATCCTGGCTCCGCCTTTCACTAGACGTGAGGCCTTAGCGAAAGCTTAATGTCTCACCGGGCTTCAGTGGCCTCTGTGCAAAATTCACAGGGTCAGGCTTAGGATGACACGTGAGCCCCGTGTCAGCTGTGTCTGTTACCGGCAGACAACACTGACACCATCCACGTTAGGTGGTGACGTCATCACCAGTCATTGCTAGACGGGTAGAGTGAGGCGGTGGTTCCTGAAAACGCTATTACGAGCACACCAGCGAGTCCGGGCCAGCGACGGCCTCCGGAGCCGCAGCTCACTGCCAGGTCTGTGCTCCAACGGCGCCTGGCCCGGGGCGCCCTCCGCCCGCTGCGTTCAGGAGAAGCCGGGGCTGGGCCCTCCCTTCCGTCCCTGGACACCGTGCAGACGCAGGCCACGCTTACCCTATGTGCCCGGAGCCTGCCAGGGGTGGCACCTACAGTGGCAGAAGCGGTGGACTGAGCCCTCTACCTAAAGAGCTTTTACATCCCTCGGTTGTTCAAAAAGCACTTGGCCGTGATGTCAGCCTTCCTGGGGACAGTAACAGGCCGGACCCCGTTTCTGGGTAGCTAATGTGCACACGGCATCCCACCCGGCTCTCACAGCCGTGGGCACCTGTGAAGCAATCGCGCCGACAGTATTGCAAGAACCACAGCAAAGAGGGGGTGTGTGGCCAGCGCGGCCGCCAGCGCACACCTAGGTGACGAGTGCGCCGACGGAAAAGGCCGTCGTCGATGACCTGCTGCGCCCGGACAGGGGCTGCCCCGTTATGCTGACACCCTCCAGTCCTGCCTCAGGGGCCTCCAGGAAGGTGGCGTCTGTGCCACCTCCCCACTCACCCGGGCACTGCTGCCAAACCCAGGACAGGTGCTGTGACGATGCCCACGGGCTGGTCACTCAGAAGGCGTAAGGCATGAGGCACTGCCTTCGGCACTTGACTTACTTTCCCAAAGTCACAGAGCCAACGAGCAGTCGGACCCGGGTTCCAGGCTGAGAGCCCAATACAGGTATCGCCTGGCATCGTGGCAGGTCAGGGCTTTCTAAGAACTGGCGCTGGGCTGCTGGCCAACTAGCTGGGGGGAAACGAGGCGGAATCCTCGAGCCTCACTTCGTGTCAAACACACATGAAGATGACCTCTCCACGAAGGATATGGTTTCCGGAATAACACGGGAGGATACTTCGTATGTTCTTAAGATGGAGAAAGCATTTAAAAACTTGCTGCACGTTCCAGAAACCATAAATTTAAAAAAATGGAGAGAACACAACTGAAATCCTTCTGTACTGAACCCACATCCCCTCTGCCCAGCCGAAAAGCAAAGGCTAACCCCAAAACAAGTCCTCGCCTGAGGCACGCCGCGGAATCAGTCCGGCACCGAACACAGGCCCCGAGGGACCCCTGCCCCGCGCCCTGCTGGCGACCTCAGCGTGGGCGGCAGCAGGCCCTACACAGGCCGTTTCCCCCAGGACAGCGACCGTGCACGGAGCCCCAGCTCAGCACGCTGAAGCGGAGCGCAACGCCACCGACCGACGGGAACCTGTCGCGTCTACGTCAGGGCGTGACGGACCTACTTCTGAAGTTACAGAAGCGGGCATGGTGCAGCCCTTTAATGCACATTTCTGTGTATGTTTGTACACGCGCTCGGCTGGCTCCACGTGTCTTGCACGAATGTCAGAGGCGCATCTCAGGGGGATGGAAGGGCAGATGACGTCTTCCTTTACATTTCTCTCGAAGCGCACTGGTCCCTTTCCTACGGCGGACGACGTGTTAATATACACAGTATTCAGACTTTTTCCGGAACAAGAACACTTGGCCCACCCTCTGGGGACAGAACGCTGTGCTCTCTGCGGGTTCAGGCAGCAGCTGGGGCGGGGGACTGGACGAAGTGAGCTCAGTCCTCAGCGGGCTGCGCTCGCTCTCTCCTCCAGCCGAGCGGCGTGCCAACGTTTCTGGCAGTGCCCGGATGAGGATTAGCTTTCCCAGGGGATGCTGTCACCTGGGCGCCGTCTCCCACGCGCACGTAAGGAAGAGGAGGCTGGGGGGGTCTTCGCTATGATAAATAAAGACAACCAACTGGTTTTCTAAGTTTTTATTTGGTGTTAACTCCACAAGAAAACAAAAAATCAGTTACTCTGGTGTACGTGAAATCAGAACAATACAACCACGGGAAAAAAAATCTCAGCCCAAGAATGGGAACTGACACTTCAGTGCTATGGATATGCAATGCGCTTCATACCACAGTGCGTTTCAGCGTTTTGCCAACTTTTTAAAAATGCTTTTTCTTTGTGATCATCCATTCACAAAACTAAAAACCACACGTTCACCTCTGTTGCCGCAAGCCTCTGGGCCTCAGCCGCTTCGCTATGGACACAAATAAATACATAATCTGTTAACCCCCTCGCCCGTTTGTAATCCATGCCCACTCCGCGTGGGCCGTGGACGGCGCAGCTGTCCCCCCGTCGTGTGTGGGGGAGTCTGTACTGCCATCCCCTGGAGCCCTTTCTTGATCAAAAGCAACTGTTCCAAATCAACTGGGCTAAAGGTTGTGTTCGAGATATTATTTATTTGGTCTCTGCTACATAAGCAACGATTTCTAGGATGATCGTCACTGTACTGATTTTTAGGAATTTACAACTTCCAATTCTTTTTTGCCTTTGCTGTTAAATTATATTTCAGTGCAGATGCTAATCAATTATTAGGAAGCTCCGGAAGAAAGAAAAATACATAAAACCTTATAAAGTCTGTAAATAAATAACAGCAACATAAAGTCTTACACACACACATGCACACACGCGCACACACACAAACCCACTTTAAAGTGTCAAAAGATGTGCTGCATAAAAACGAACCCTGACCTGTGGTGAGATCGCGCCCAGCGGCCATGGGGTCTCACAGCAGTTACACACTGAACCCGGGGACCCCGCGGCCTCGGAGGGAGTTTTCTGAGCCATCGACTAAGAGAGGCAGCAACGCCCAGCGCTCACAGCAGGTCACGCGTTTCCCGGCCAGTTCGGCCCCCAGCGAGCGACCTCTGCATGCTGTCTGCCACCAAAACCAGTGTGCAAGCCGCCTCGTCTGTCAGACTTCTCTGCTGTTCTCGACGCTACAGACATGCTACGCTGATTTCACGCATTAGGTTTTTTTTTTTTTTAAATGAGTTGGTTAAAAAGGAAATCAATTAAAAATGTTTAGGCTTCGCAAATAGTGCCCCTCCTGACGCGTGGCAGCGTGAAAGCCCGCAGAGGTGATCGCCACGAACAACAGGACTTGCACGAGACACGCTGCCCCCAGGTTCCCACGGGGCAGTCACACAGGTGTGGGAGAAATCGTTACTCTGCCCGCCCCCACCCCGCCACACACGGAACGTGCCCAGAACATTCTCTCAAACACAGAATGCAATCTAAGCTATCCTACACCAGAGCCACAAGGGTAGCTGAATGCAGCGGACAAGGTTTCTTTGGAGTGACGAGGTGGCCTTTACTGCATGTCAAACGTTTACAATTTTGAGTTCGAGGGGCTTCACTTCAATGTAGGTCACAAGAAAAACAAAATTTTCAACTAAGCTCCTCAGTAAATAGTGTAAAACTTGCCACAAACAGCCCTGGAAGATGTTTCGGTGTAAATGAACTGCAACGTAAGAACAGGCTGGGGGGTGCTCTTACCCCGCTGTGCCTCATGTACCACCCTACACCCCAAATCCTTGGCTTCTCCAGTTAGCAATAAAGTCACAAACCATAGTACCTTCCATGATATTTCAGGGGGAACATCCTAAGATAGAAAACACAGTATTTTGTAAGTCTCTAAAAGCACGCCCTTGTGGTTCCTCCTTGCGACGGACGCGAGGTTGTACTGAACGGGGACCTCAGGGTCGTCCCCCGTGCTCCCCTCTGGCCCTCGGGAAGGCCTGAGCCACTGCAGGGGAAGCACTTCTACCCCAGTTCCTAGAGAGTAAAGCCTAAGTGTTCCAAAGCTACAGGGTGAAGAGCGGAAGTGGCTGCTGGCACCGCAGTGCGAACAAGGTGACAGGGACCCAGCTGCGGTGAGGAGGCGCAGCTAAGATGCAGGGAGCAGTGACACTTCTAGGACAAGCACATGCACACCCATTCTTGATTTGACAACACAATCTAGTCTATTTCAAAGAGCCAAGAATTTAACAGCTTGGAAAAAAAATCTTCAACAGGATAGCTGTCCTCAACTCTAAAATCAGCAAGGAGAGAAAGAAGCACTGATCTGAGTCAGCTAATTGAGAAGAAACCTAAGGTGTTGTGTTAGATTAACAGGCCTCACAAAAGGGTCATTTCCCATCACATTTCGCTTTTAAAAAATAATTTGCACTACTCTGCAGGTTTAGAGATGAGTTCGAGAAAAGAGGCCCTCCTCGCCGGGCTCGGCCCAGCCGCCGCCGCCGTCCGAGCCTGGGTCCCCGGGGTCGGAGCCGGCGCTGGAGGACGCCCTTCTGCGGGCGCGGTTGGATCTCGCTCCAGAACTTCTCTCTCCCGTGCATCTTGCTTCATAAACAGAAGACACCTAAGATTAAAGGAACAATTTTCAACAGATCAAAAGCCAGACTTTTTCAAAAGGGCTACATGGCTCTTTATACACAGAGATTAAATTACGAATCACTCATGTTTTCCTGTGGACAGTTAAGAATCATGAAGCGTTTTACTGTTTCAAAGCAGACCCGGCTCCCCCTGCCCCCTGCCGTGATCCAGAGGTGGGTGCTGGGTTGGGCACCAGGACACCGCACGTGGCCACCTCCTCTCAGGGCTCCCACCCCACGAGACCTGCCAAGCCAAGCAGCAGGACCTCGTGCTCTAGGGGAGGGGGACCGGTGACCCCGTGGGGGCACTGAGGGCAGACTGGCAGGGAAGGCAGTTCTCTGAGGACAGGCACCCTCACCTGACGGCTGGGAAAAGCAGGTGGAGCCAAAGGACCAGCCAGAGACTGCCGGGGCCCTGGGAGCTGTGCTTCCGAACTGGGGTGCTACCAGAAGCTGGGGCTTCTTAGGAAAAACTGTCCCCCACACATTAGATGGGCAGGATCTCTGACCCCCAGAACACTAAATGCACGTGGCAGCCCCTCCCCCGTCAGTAACTAGCAATGCTCCCTCCAACCCCCTTTCAGTAAATTAGCAATACCTCTCCCCACTGCAGATGGTAACGCCTCCCCCACCCCCAGAAGTGGTTTGTGATGCTGCCCCACGTCAGAGCAACTAGCAAAGCCCCCCACTCATAGTAACTAGCAGCACCCCCCAGTCACAGAAACTAGCAGCATCCCCATCAGTGACCAGCACTCCCTTCCCTAGTGGCAGTACTGTCCCTGCTGAGAACTCCTGAGGCAGGAACACACTGAGACAGCCATACTAGACGAGGGAAGAGCAGGGGACAGGAGAGCGGAAGGGCGCATGGGGACAAAACACGCAGGGCCTCACAGGCCTGGCTGGGAGTCTGGGTGCTGTTCTGAGAGCAATGGCTAAGGACAGGGCGCGAGCAATGAGGGCCCTGCGTGAGACGCCGGTCCTCACCAGCTCAGGTCGGCACTTCGCGCGGGTCGCACGTGGCTGTATGACCTGAGACCCACGCTCCCAAGCTTGCGTGCCTCGTTTTACTTTTCTGCAAAATGGCGTGACAGTACCTACCTCATGGGGCTTGGGGGAGGACTGAATGAGGTCAGCCCTGGGAGGCCATCCTGCCCTGCTGTGGGAGAGAAGGCCGGAGAGACACAAGCGGTCGGGGAAGAGCAGGGGAAGCCCGGGCGGCTGGCCGGCGGCATGGCCTGCACCAGGTGGGGGACGGGGCGGGGCTGGCAAAAAGACCGCGCGGACGGCGCATGTGGCGCATGTAGCGGGAGGGCTGCGGGGCAACCTGCAGGTCTGGACTGCAGACGGTGGGTGCAGCCGGGGAACATCCCCTGGTGGGGGGCGGGGGGAGTGCCCGGAGAGGCCCCGAACACCGATAGCCCCAGCGCAGCGGCCCGGGGGCGGCCAGGCCCCCACACTACAGGGAGCTCTGGGCGAGCATTCTCACAGCACCTGAACCGACGCTCACAGTCGCCCCAGAGAAAGTTTCCTTAGATCCATTCGCCTAACTGGGCGGGGCCTGGGCCAGCACGGAACCAGGCCCCGCCTCTGAACCAGGCCCCGCCCCTGAACCAGGCCCCGCCCCGCCGTCGGGTGGCTCCGGTGTGGGGGGAGGCAGACGCCAGGTCAGACGCTCTGGCTGTGACTACAGAGTCCTCCGAGGCGCAGCCAGGGCCTTGCGGGGTGCTGTGAAAGAGGAAAAGACCCACCCGAAGGGTTTAAGGGGGAGTGACAGGCTCGGGCTGGGATTTAGAAATTCCCTCTGGCAGCAGTGCGAAGGGCCGCTGGAGGTGGGGGACCTGGGGAGCCCCGTGGGAAGAGGCTGAGGTGGGAGGTGTCCCAGACCAAGTGAAGGGCCACAGAGGAGAAAGGTCACATCCACAGGGCCTGGTGACCCAGGAGGGAGGGGGACGGGCAGTGCACGACTCCCAGATTTCGGCTTGAGTGACAGAACGGGGCGGCCGTTTGCAAGTTAATAACAAGGAGCAGGACAGTCCACTTACCCTATTAAAATCTAACAGACGCTCTCCATTACCGGGTATTCCGTGAGCATCTGGATACTCTTCTATACCATTCTCTCCCTTGGCATTTGTACAACAGTCTTAATCATTGGGAACGGAGAAGGGAAAAGAGGGAAAGGGGGAAATTCCATTAAGACACAGTTATGAAACACGCGTTCTCGCTTCACTGCCTGCTGAGCGCCAGGCCAGTCAGGTCTGCCGACCCTTGGGAGATTCTAAGTAGCCACTAAAAGCAGACGTGGCCAGCTCAGTCGGCCAGGGGTGTACGAAGACACCAGGCTGATTTGAAGACTTTTAACAGACTGTTTAGCAAGTCTTTAAAAAAACAGGCCAGTAGAAGCACAGGCCCCTGTCGCCCCACCACGAGGCCGTCACCCAGTAGAAGCACAGGCCCCTGTCGCCCCACCGCGAGGCCGTCACCCACACGCACGGCGCACCTCACTCTCCTGCACCCCACTTTACTGTGCTTCGCAGATGCTGCATTTTTTTTTTTTTTTTAACAAATTGAAGGCGAGACCCTACACCAGCAGAAGACCCACATTGCCATGATGCTCACTGCCCTGCAGTGGCCTGGGACCGAATCTGCAGCACCTGGGAGGTGTGCCTGTGTCCACACCCACAACGCGACAGGCCCTGGGAACAGGGTAAAAGCCGGCTGCGTGGAGGAAGACAGGTCCCGCGTGCACACCCGTGAAACAGACGAACGATGGCGCGTCAGACAGGAGGACGTGCGGTCACAGACAACAGTGTGGCGGCCTCATCTGTGCTTCCGCAGCTCAACGGCGTGCCACACACCTACGCTATTTTTTTACCTGTGGACTCGGGAAGAGAAGTGAGGCTAATGGTCTGATGGGGTAAGCGGCCCACAGAAGGGGACAGGGAACTACAAGCCGGAATTAGAAGAAATCGAATCATTTAGTCCAGCAGTTCGCGGCCCAGGCTGTGCATTCCAATCGCCTGGGGGCCTTTAAGGACAGTCTGGAAGCCCAGGTCCCCATCTGAGAGGCCAGCTGAATTGGTCCAGGGAAAAGACGGGTATTAACATTTTCTGACAGCTCCCAGGTAATTCTCTCCCCACCCCAATATTCGACATACATATATGACAGTTGACTTTGTCCCCCCAGCTAATTCTGATGCACAGCCAGGGCTGAGACATGCTGGTCTTGATCTAGACCAGCCCCCATTCGCCCTAACTCTATGGAGAAAGACGCAGTGAAGAGACCTCGGGCAGGCCTGAGTGTGGACCCCGACACTGACACCACTGTGAGTCCTTTAATACCCCCGAGCATCTGTCCCCTCCAGACCAGGACCGCCTGCGCCCCACAGCACAGCTGCCGTGAGGTGTGCAATGAGGCGGGATGCTACCCCTTCGCAAAACCGGAGGGGACAGGGCCAGCGCTCCATGGCGACTGCGCCCTCCTGCTGTAGGTGGTGGGCCGTCTGGGCCCTGCCCAGCCTCTCACCAGGCCGAGCTGGCCCTGCTGTGCTCGCCACAACCTGCAGTTCTGACTGCTTCAGGTCCTCAAGGTCACCAGTTTATATTCGTGAAAACCACCAGGCTCCGGGAAAAGGCAGGGCAGCTGACTCCTGGTTATGTGACATACTTGTGATGTAACGGGGCGAACTGCTGACCCCTGAGACCCAGGTCCCTCATCTCTAACAGGGTCACCACTTGCTCTCAGATTTCTGTGCAAGTTAAGAGAGACGGGGCGTGTGCAGCCTCAAGTTCAGTGCCGGCACACTCAGCAACGCCTACGAGTGCTACTAACCAGAGCCCCGGTGCTGGGGGCCGGCCTGCGTCGGGACAGCTGCAGGACACTCCTGTTCGCCCACTCGGGGCGGCCATCTCTTCCTCGGCTTGCCTGGCCAAGCTCTCCGCCCCGCACCCCACCCCATCTGGTCACCACTTGGCCTAGGTGGGGTGAGCAGTGGGGATCTTCCTGACTAGGGATGGAGCTGGGTCCACCCCACCCGCGCCCCCTTCATTTTCTCTTCCTGCTTTAGGGATTCTGTGAGCACAAGAAGAGGCTGTGACACCACAGGCACTGGGACAGGGAGGACTGAGTGGGTCCTCGGCTGACACTGCCACACTCTGGGTCACGGCCATACGCCAGGCCTGTTCTGGGCGCTTTACTCTGCAGCTACTCTCGAAGGGAGGTGTGGCTCTCAAATCTTTCTACACATACAGACAGTGGAGTCACAGGAAGATCTGGTCATCGCCCAAGGTCCTGCGGCTGGTGACGGAGGCCCCTGGCTCCAGCTCGGTTTGTCACCCAGGCCCCTAGCTGTTCTCCGCACTGTGCCCTGCATGGCTGCCCTTTAAGGCTAAAATAATATGGACACTTACAACGAGCTTTCCACGCGGTTAGCGTCCAGGGCATGGGCTCTGAAGACCGCTGCTCAGCACAGGTCCGCCCCGCACACGGCCTGCAACGCCCTGTGGTCTGGCTCCCGGCTGAGCCTGTCCCTCACTGCGCCCCGCACGGCCCCCGCGTTCCCATCGAGTGCACTCCCACTCCCGCGTAGAGGTAGCTTCTGCCGGCTCCCTCTCCCCGCAACCTCTCCCCGCAGGCGGCGCCTGCTGTTACATGGCTCGCGTCAGGTCCCTGCTCAAACGTCTGTTGATCAGGAGGGCAGGGCCTCGGCCTGTTTGCCCGTGTCCCCAGTGCCTGAACTGTGTCCGGCACAAGGCAGGCGTGCGAGAACTCCTCGATGAACAGACGTGTATATGAATGCATGCAGGCTCGCAGGTGGCAGACTGCACATAAGTGGGGTCCCGCGGGGCCCTGGGAGCCTGGACAAGCTGACTCACTGTACACCAGGGGTCCCCAAACCCTGGGCCGTGGACCGGTACTGGACCGTGGCCTGTTAGGAAGCGGGCCACACAGCACATGAGCAGTGGGCAACAGAGCGAAGCTTCATCTGGATCTGCAGCTGCGCCCCAGCACCAGCATCACCGCCTCAGCTCCGCCTCGGATCGTCAGGCACTGGATTCTCAGAGGAGCACCAGCACCTGCTGCCACAAAGGTTGGGACCGCTGCTGTAAAGGGGTGGTCCTCCTCCTCCCCAAGAGGCTAAGGGCTCCCAAGCTGGTCCGACTCGGGAGTGGCACGGGATTGCTACTCCTAGTGTTGCTAATACACTAGGAGCTGCAGGAGCTGAGGAGCTGAGTGGCGAGAGGCTACCTGTTTCCCCGCCAGCCTTCTGAGACTAAGGCCCACTCCCGTCACAGGAGAGACAGACGCTTCCTAACGCCACTACAGGGCAACCTGCAGGGATCTAACTTACGGCTGTGAGTTAAAGGTCATTCGAAAGCCTGGTTGCCATTACTTATCCATTGAGGGTTTCTCTAAATGCCACCTCCCAATGAAAATAAGGCACTCTGTCCTAACAATCACTTTTACACCCACCACAGGACCAGAGACACACCAAGGGTCTGGAGCCAAGAGCTGGAACTGGATTCCTAATGACAGGAAGCTGGACTAAGGCTGCCAAGAGCAAAGAACTCTGTGTGTCTGAAAGTCATCCTAGGACCCCCCAGCACAGGTCTTTGCCACCCCCAGGCCCTGCCTGCTGCACGTCCTGCTTCCGCTGGCTCTCCCTGGGGGGGTCCCTGCTGCACCTGCACCCTGTTAACTCCATGACGTAACGCTCACCCAGGGAACTAGACTAGACCTAAGTCAAGGCAGCTTTGTGCTCCTCATGTCTCCCTGGGCACTAAGCGCAGACAGCGGCTGCAGAGAACAAAGCTTCTGAACAAGACAGGCTGGACTGGAACCGAGCTCGACGGCTAATGCGTGATTCTGGGCAAACTCTTCAACCCAAGATTTAGCTTCTCCATCTGAAAACTAGGGTGGCTTCACAGGAGGCTTCTGTGGGAGTTATAGAAAACACATCGACAGCACCTTGTACATTAGAAAGGCAAACAGGCATCGGCTAACGGTGGGGAAACAGGCCTCGAATAAACACACAAAGTCAAAGCTGAGAACACAGCCCGCGCACGGGGCCCTCCTCACGGCCCAGCAAACTTTCGGGAGGGGGAGGCGGGGTTTGGGAGGTTGCTTTTGTGCCTACAGAACAGAAAGGGGCAGTCAGCCAGCTAAGGCCAGAGAAGGCGTTCTGGGCACCCGGAGCCTGCAAAGCATCGTGGGCAGTGAGGGACGTCGCTGGCTCCACATTAACTACAATTAGCCGGGAGACAAGACAGACAGGTAAACATGTAAATACGAACGAGTGACTTACGTGCCCCTCAGGGCTCTGACGGGAGAGGCTGCTCAGTCAATGCTGCAGCCAAGGACGCACAGCATCCAGACCACAGCAACCTGGACAAGCTCACCCGCCGAGCTGACCCACTCCCACCGCCCCCTTGTTCCCACTTCCCCCAGAATTCCAGATCCGGGTATTCCACAGCTTCCAGGTGTGTCTACCTGCGGGGCTGACGGACTAAGTCATCTTCACCCGATCTGCCGCTGCTCCCATCTCCCTCCGCCTGGCCTCGTCTGGCTCCCTCCCGCCACTCACTCCTCACAGACAGTCACCCCACAGACTCTGGCATCCTCTCAAAACCTCACGGTGCTGTTCTCATCTACCTCCCCCCAGTGCCCCGGACCTGCAAGAGCCCCAGAACCCCACAGACGCCCCTCGGTTTCTATACTCCACCTCCACTCTGTTGCTAGGATTTAAAACACAGACCTGACACCTTCCAATCTGCAACCTTTTAAACGGCCTCTCCTTCCTGCATGTCCAACTCCACCTAGCTCAGCAGAGCTCCCAAACTTCCACGCAAGCCGCTTGCCCGCCTGCCTTTCTGGCCTCAGCCACGACCCAGCTGGGCCCTACATGTCCCTGCTCCCTCCACTTGCCTTTGTGCAGCCCATTCTTTTCACGGGATGGTCCTTCCTCAACTTCCCCACCAGGGGCCTCCCTGAAGGCCTCCGCCTAGCTGGTTACTTCCTCCCCCAGACTCACTGAGAGCCGTTGCAGATCTCATCCAAGGTCGGCACAGTTTTCACGTATTTCCATGTCTTCCCCCACATCGGGCTGTGGCTCTCATTCACCTCTGTGTCCCCAGAGCCCGACAAGTGCTAGCCACGCAGAAACCGTTTGTGTTTTCTGGACTGACAGTCACAGAAAAATCATTTATCGCTCTTAATGAATTAGAAATCTGAATGAATGACTTAACATAGATCTCCTTACCTTCACACTCTGATGCAGGAAAAAGAGGGGAGTACAAGGCTTTTTCCCACCAAGTCTGTTTTTCTTGACTTCTATTCATTCCTTGTACATCAGTGTTCAATACGGGAAACTGTTTCGATTAAATCAAATACAATCAAACTTTACAAACTTTCAGGATAAAACAAAAATTCAAGCATTGACTATAAACTACAAACCCAAGATTTTTAAATCGATGAGTTTACTGTTTTAAAGTGAATAAAAAATGGCAAAGTATCCGTAACGCATGAAAGAAGTTTTTCTTAAAAAGTATTTATATTGGAAATGGAATGAAAATCTTTAAAGACACAACAAAAGGCAGAACCACGTAACAGAACAGGAAATACCCCAAGTAAGGCAGGTGTCTAGTTTTTGGGCGTGCAGAGAGAAAGGGTGGCCACGTGTCCCTGATGCTGTGAGGTGCTCCAGAGAAAACAGGAGGACCCCATTCTTCACACATCCAGGCAAGGAGTCGAAGCAGAAGAAATGAGACAGAAGAAGATTTTACAGGCAGAGTTACTGACCTAAACGTCTTTATAACAGAACTATCTGCTTCAGTGAGAACCGAAGAAAGCTGAGGCTAAAACCAAATAATAAAACTGAGAGCAGTTCAGATTCGAAATGCAACACGGCCATCGGAACAAGGCAGGAAGGGCTCCTGGGCAGGAGACCCATGCCCGCTGCGTCTCCATGGCCCTGCAGGACAGAAGGCGCTCAGGCCCAGGCTCCATCCCTCACTAGTGGACCACGCAAATCCCAGCTGGATCCTGCCCACCTGCCTGGGCAGTGAGGCCTGGATGCAGAGTGGCCAGAGATCAGTAGCAGCAGCAGTGGTCATTAGTGATTAAGGAGTGTCCTCGTGAGTGGTCATCAGAAGACCTGTGGCCAGCCGAGGTCACCACGTGCATCCTGGTGTGCTTGTTGTGAAGGCAACGCTCGTCCACGCCTCTTCTTCACTGGGCCTGGCCAAGGTTCTCCCAGGGCAAAGCTCATCCTGGTGTTTCTACCTCTCCCAGCCCCTGACTCGGTGGGTGTCTGCTCAATGGCTAGGCCTGTAGGCGGCATACGTCTTTACTGTTTTAGAAGACACTTTAATATGTGTTCAAGTTTCAAATCTGAACTGTTTAGCAACTAATGATGATTCTCTAACAGGATTTTGTTATTCATTAAAATGTAAATTATTTCGTGGATCTAAATCTTTTTGATTTAGCAATGTATATATATTTTTAATTTAACTAAATGGTAAATACACTTCGGACTTTCATTTTCAGAAATACTCCTAGGTCAGAAACTGCCTACCCAGTGGTCAGTTAGCTGTCACTATTTTCTCCTGAAGCGTATTCTAACAATAAAAATTAGCACTGCTATTAGATAAACAGATAATTAGATAAACCACGTGAGGGCAGGGACCACGTGGCACTTATGTTCGCACGTCCAGACACAGGGCCGGGCATGGCAGACACCCGATGTCCGCTGACCTGACGAAAGGGCCCAGCGTCGGACGCGTCTGTGCACCAAGCGCACCGTTCTCTCTTTCCCGCTGAAACCGCTGTTAAGGTCATGCCAGTTTCTGCCAGTTTTAGGATTTTTCCTGCATCCTCCATTCAAATCCAATGGCTGGGACTTTTTAATCTTGTATTATGCTACACTGAACACGTATTTAATCAATATGAATCATTTTTTTGTGCTGCTTTGTCTCTCAATTTTTTAAATAAAAATATTGTCAATATACAATATTATATTAGTTTCAGGCGTACAGAATAGTGATTTGACATTTATGTACCTAATGAAGCAATCACCATAAGTCTAAATGATCTGACACTGTCCAAGGTCATTACGATATTACTGATATGCTACCTTTGCCACATGAATATGTGTTATTTTATGCCATCTTTCCACTTAGCTATTCCCAACTTTTAGGCTGCACAGTAAAGACAACCATGTTTTGCCTAAATAACGTCTGTCTGATGTATTAATTCAGTTTCTGGTTTGGTTGAGAATGAAAAAAAAAAAAAGAAGAAATAACAGAGGAGAAAGAAGGCAACAGAACAGAACACAGCCCTGGACGGGCGGGCACGCCTCGGGCCCTGGGCTCAGCCCCTCGCCGTCCGGGCGGCTTCCTGGCTGGCCTCCTGGCCCGCAGGCCCTTCCTCCCCGTGCACCTGCACCAGGGAGCCTGCGCTGGCAGCACAGCCACTGAGCAAAGCCCCAGCACTCCGACCCCCCCCACCCCCGCCCCCCAGCACCGTGCTCTGGCGTTCAGGGTAACTTCGCACATTTACGTGTCTCTACAAACCCGACAATCTTTGTCCCTGACTGGCAGCATCTAGGACGGCGCCCAGATACAGCAGGCTCTTAGTAGACACTTGATGAATGAATGCAACAGTAGGCGAAAAAAGCCATAAACTTAGTCCAGAAAGCCCGGCCAGAGGTTTTGGCAACAGATAGAGGTGAGCGAGGCTCCCGCTCCCCGCTCTCAGTAGACAGCCCCAGACCGGCGGAGAGGGCGGAGAGGGGTGTTCGGTGTTCCTCTGAGCACGCCCTTTGCCATGGCCAGTTACTGGGCCCACAGAGAAAAAAGGAAGCCTTCCATAAGCCTTGCTCTTTGGGATAAAAAGAAAGGAAATATAAAGGAAGAGATACAGAGAACAGAGGCCAAGGGAGAGACGCCCCCGCGGCCTGTTTGAAGTGTCCCTGAACTGACAGGAAGTGCGAAGTCCTGGAAGGCACTTGGGCTCCACCCCTCAGCCTGGGATGGGGGCGGGGCAGGCAGCCCAGCCCTCTGGGCCTAGCGTCCTGTCCTGAGCAGTCACGCAGTCACCGGGATGATTTCTGCAGGTCGCTGTGGGCACTCAACAGGGTAATGGTGCGAAAGCGGTGGGCACACTGCCTGGCACAGGTGGGCTGGGCACCGCGGCCCCAGGTAGCCCCGGCCCTCTACTCACGGAGCCCGGCTTCCAGGCCACTGGGCCGGCACCGGCCCCCTCTCCTGCACGGTCAATCCTGCTCCCTTGCTGTGCTCCAAAGGCCTGGCACTAAGCCAGCGGTTGATCAGACGACATATGACACTCGTCACGAACGTATGCACAAATGGACACCTGAGGCACACTCTGCTTTCTGCTTCCTCTCGCCTTCCCCCTGACACTTCAGAAGCCACGACCTACTCGTGGTGCTGCCAGCACACGTGAGGTTTCAAGCCTCTACTTTGGCTTTTGCTGTTCCTCTGCCTGGAGGCCCCTGGACCCTCAGGTATGTTCAGAAAGCCTCCCTCAACCCTCGCAGGCTGGAGGGCTCTGCTCTGGGTCTCCACAGCACCTGTGCTCACCTCTGCCACGCCACCTACCACGTCATCTGAAACTGTGTTTGCCCAAATGCCCTACAAGACGACGGACTAGCTGGGTCAGTCGCGGTCCATCCATACAATGGAAGACTGTGCAGAAGACGAACAAGGGGAGCGATTATCAGGAAGCGCCACTTCGCTGAAAGGAAAACGAGGGGGAAATCGCTGTGCACACACACTGGTTCGTGGGGCATGGCACGTCCTCGGGAGAGACGCCAGAACGCATCCTCCTGGCTGCTGCTGGGGAGGCAGGGGCCTCTTCGCCGTGTACGTGCCCTCTCGTGACTTCTGGATTTGAACCATATGAATGCATTACCCATTTCAATTAAAATAAACTGTTTACAAATTGGCCTTTGTGACCAGACGGGATTTCTTGAGGACAAGGGCAACGCCTGTTCATCCAGGCATCTAATTCACCGACGGCCACGTAACAGGTATTCAATAAATGACTGCTAAACTGAATTGAATTAAACTTCTGAAAAAAATCATAATTCATGCTTCTGGGCACCAATTCTATTAGAAATCCTTCATTTTAGTCCACGTGGTCTGAGACAGCTGGGTAACTGGTGACCTTTAGGATGGGGCTCCCAGGATGCGCTGTGTAGGCTGCCCTCACTCAGGAAAAGCGGGAAGAGCCTCGTAGGGGCTCCGCGAGGCTGGCCGCGTAGTGAGAGTGGCAGGGCACAGGTTCTCGGCCCATCCTGGCCCCGCACTGTCCCTGCAGGCCACTCTCTCAGCCTCTCCACACTTCAGGTGAGTCCGTGAAGTGCGCTCCAATCCGGCTCGAAGCTGTGGCGATGCTGCCAGACCAGGGCTGACAGTACGACAACATCTAGACTGTCGCACAACCCCGCGATGTCCTCTGAGGACTTCACTGGTGGCCAGAAGCTGTCACGACAGCCCAGAATTCTGAGAGCACATAAAGACATCCATGCACTAGCAAGCGAAGGAGCGTGGCGGGGCTGCGATGCAGAGTCCCTCTGCCTTCCCACCTGGAACCAGGTGAGATACAAAGTGCATGAAGAAATATTTAAGGATGAAAGCAGGGCAAGAGACAGACAGGTTAAGTGCTCGCGACCCTGTTTTTTCAGTTCTCGGTCAAGCTCAGACTTCAGCGTTCAGTGGGACTGAATTCCCGCCTGAGGACGTCCGGGCAAGCTGACCGCAGCGCTGATTCTCGTCACCCACCCTCGCAGGCACACGGGCGCACCCCAAGGACACACCGACCCCACACACGAGGAAGGCACGGTCCGCAGCCATGAGGAGCTTATACTCTAATGAGAGAGAGTACAGAAGACTCACGAAAAGTGGAAATGCAACTGACAAAGAGGCATGAAGTGCATGAAAATTAAAGGAAGGGAGAAATTATTTGTTGCGGGGAGGGTGGAGCAGGGGAGAGGAAGTAGGGGCTGTGTCAGTGAAGGCGGTGCGAAGGATTCGGGCCTGCCAGAGGTGGGTGGAGTGTGCGCAAGGGCACAGGGGAGGAATGGGTGACACTCGTCGGCTCTCCCGTCACGACCACCACCTCCAGCTGCCTTTTTAATAAGCGGTTCCCGAACATGGCCAGGCACGGCTTTGCCAAGCAACGGCTGAACAGCAGGCAGATCACTGTGCTATTCTGTGGAACAGGTCACTGCCTTAAGTGCGATTCCTTGAAGTCCACTTCTTAGGACTAGTTAAAGGGGAGAGTGACCCCTGTTAACAAAACTATTACTTTGACCCTCGTCTGACAGACCTGGCACATGATGCACACAGCTGCAGGAGTATACACTCTGTATAAACTGAGGTCCATCTGCGTAGGTTCTGCGGAAGCTGCTGTGTTGCATTTAGGTTGTGGGTTAATTTTTACCTGCATCATAATATATTTTAGAGAACTCTCTACAGATGTAATTTATTTTACACGTAAAACACAAGTTCTGATACACAGGTCAGCGTGTCAGAGGCAGTCGGATGGACTTAAGGAAACCCTGCACTGTTACTTCTGAAGAGCAGAGGGCCTTCTGAACAGTGAACGGCCACGTCCACGTCCGACTCATCGACTCTGAAAGCGGAAATGCCTGTATATCAGGTTTTGCTTTAAGCACAGTATGTGCATACTAAAACAACACGTAAGAATCTTATTTATATCCTGTGATTTAAAAATGTCTTTTCTCTGCAGAAAACGTCTATTGTCTAGTTCAAACTTATAAATATCGAGTTCATTTTAAGTCCTTACGTAAAGTAATGATACATTACAAGGAAGTTAAGCTCATTTCCCAATCATGTAACCCCATCTTTCATTGCCTGATACGGTTCTTCTCAGACTGAAGTCTGACCAAATCCTTTTATCAATACTAACAGAGAGAGAGAGACACCTACCTCCTCCAGCTGTGCCGAAGAAACTGGATTATCTTCATAAGCAGGCAACTGACAACCTGCTTTACAACTGCAAAGATTATTAATTTCTTCCTCACATTGTGCCATTATTTTACAATTAGCTTCTGAGCTTTCTAAGCTGATTTCCAGAGACCCACTCAGGCTACACTCCAAACACTGATTCTGCTGTCTCGCTGGCAGAATCCCAGCTGATTCCTCCTGGGAATCCAGTGATGTCTGAGCACTCTTTTCCATCCCGGATTTTTTTAACCTGGGAAGGAATTTTCCAGACTCAAGTTCTGATTTTCCATAGTAATGGCCTTCTTTCTCTGCATCTTCTTCCAGTGGTTTGAGATCTGCCTGTGGATCTTCGAATGCATCAACTTGAGAAGGAACAGGAATATTTGCTTCCTCTTTCTCAGATTCAAATTCCGACTCGCTTCCTCCTCCCGGGGACAGTTCAGATGCAGAAATTGGGCGAAAGTGAGTCCTAGGAGAGATTCGAATAGCCCTGTATTGTGTTCTGTCGACGCCACATATCCTGGGGTGAAAAACCTCACTGTCTGAATCAGAGCAGAGGATTGATTTCGGTTTAAAACTAGGGCTGAAAGATGCAATCCCTTCGGGTTCAAATGAACATTCGACGTGAAGAACTTGTGAAAATGGATTGCTTAGGTCAAAGGAAGAGAATGAATATTCGAGTCCAGGATCTTCGACTTGAAAATTACCACAAGCGCCTAGTAAGTCTTCATGGAAGATAAAAGAAAATCCCTTATTTAATCCATTTTCCCCACTCTTCGGCTGGTCATTCTGTTCAAAGGACACGAAGGGTTTCCATAACTGCCTGTGACCGGGAGCAAAACTGTTGCCTGGGGTCATGAAGACATCCGTGCCGGCTATCGTCACGACATCAGAAGCCGCACACTGTAACAAACTTCCTTTCGTGTGACTAGGCGGTACGACTGCCCATTCCCCATCGCTATTAAAGGTTTTGAGCTCCCCGTAAACTCCTCCAAGAATGAAGGCGTTCTCCTTCTCTTGGGTGACGTCCCAAGGTTTAGAGGGTGTAGTATAATCGCCACCGTCCACCTTCGAGAGCTCACTGGACACGAACGCTCGCTTCTCCAGGTTCTCCTTCTGTCCCTCCCACAGACGGTACTCCGACCTCTGCACGGCCTTACTCGGCTCCCGGAGGGGCTCCACTTGAGCTTCGGCGTCCAGACAGCAGCAGTAGTTATTTACATCGGTCGAAAACAGCTCATCATCAACTCTCTCTACTTCTACCAGAGCTACAGAATTCCTATCCGCCATCTTTGTCCAAATGTCTTTAATAACCCCTGAGCTGTAGCCATCTCCGTGCGGACTGGTTTCCCGACACGCTTGTGCAGTTTCAAACGTTTTGTTTTCCGTTTTTTGTTCTAGCTGAATACCACAGACAGATTCTAGTTTAGATTGTTTTTTGAAAACTAACGTAGGAATTTCGCCTAAAGTTCTACTGTTTTGCTGGCAAGTTTCATCCTGCAAAAAATCTAGAAGCTCTTCATCTACATAATTGGACGAGACTCCGGGAACCACGTAGCTGATACCTTCAGCACTAAACTGCGCGGCGGGTTCTTCGAACTGAAGACTTGCTGCCTCGTTATCCGAACGCGTTTCTTCCGAATGGGACCAGGGACTGCAGGTTCTCGTTGAAAGATTAGAACAGTGTTCGTTTTCTTCAAAGGCACTATTTTTGGTCCATATTAGCAATCTAGACTGCGTCTTCCCAAGCACATTAGCACTAGAATCTGTATTTTCATTTCCCAAGTTGAGTGTTTCAAAGGAAAACGGTAGAACAGAATTACTGCATTGCACCTCAAACACTGAAAAACAAGAGTTGATACCAGATCCTTCATTAATGTCCGAAAAGAGCTCTCGGCGGCCAGCAAGCGCGTGCGGACTGAGCGCCACGCCGTCCAAGTGCGGGGAGAGTCTCCCCGGGGACTCTCCTCCCAGACTCTCGCCGTCGGCATCACCGGAGCTGGATGAACAGCACTCCCAGAACTGGGCCAGGTTGCCGAGGTCCTGCAGGAGCAGGCCCTCGGCACCCCCGGAGCTGGCAGAGTCCGTCCATATTGCACGTTCCCCTTGCAACTCCATGCCATCTAACACTATGCAACATTCGGCCTCAAGATCTGTCTTCTCTTTGCTTTTTTGTCGAATCATATTCAAAATCCGACTTTCCCCTTGCATTGTTTCTGAGGCACCAGGATCCAACATGGATTGATCAATATCCACTTCATAGAAGTGCGTTAATTCTGAGAGATGAATATCATCTAAGTATTTGTCGTCCTCCGGGAGAGAACAGAGTGAGGTCCCAGTGAGGTCGATCTCCTCATCGATAACCGCAGGCATTTCCACGAAGTGGCCGTCGATGAACGTGCCTGCTGCGAGGTACGCCTTGTGCAGGGCGCTGCTGCTGATCCGGAGACCGTGCACGGCGTCGGACAGCCCGGCCACGGCCTCGGTGGGCGCGGCGCGCGCCTCTCTGTTCCGATACGTGGTCTCCAGTTTGCTCCTCCTGCTCACGGGGACGAAGTACTCGGCGATCGGCTCGGTGTACCACAGCGGTTCCTCTTTGTACTCCTTGTCGTTTCTGCTCTCCGCGTACAGGTCTCTCCCTTCCGCGCTCCCCGCGTCTTTCCTCCCCGTGTCCTTCGCCGGCCTCTTGCCGCGTTTGCACAGCTGACTGACAGAGCCGCCGCCGCCGCTGCTGCTGCTGCTTCCGGCGTGGACGTTTCTCTCGGCCTTCTCGCCGTGCCTCAGCGCAAGCCTGCTCTGCCCGTTCCGCCCTTTTTTGTTCCGAATTTCTCGTGCCTTGTGTCTTACTTTCACGCACTTCATGGATGCTTTTAATTCTCCCTGATTACCGCTTGAACTTGAACCTGCTTCACTGGAGCCGGAAGACCATGAGCGAGGGCGAATCTTCCCCTCGGGTTTATGTCGCATTTGCTTTTTGTACAAAGCGGGCTTTTCTTCGATTGGGCCATTGCTAAATTTGTTCTCCTTCTCGGTTTTACTTCTGCTCTGGGTTTTCTCGCGTGCAGTGGTGGACACTTCGTTGCTTCTTTCCTTGATGACGTCCCCTTCGCTGTTGCAGTCCTTGGGAGAGGAGGTCCCGGTGCTGGTGGGCGGGGCTGTGGACGACGACGAGGAGCTCGAGTAAGAACTGACTGCTGGCTTGTTCCACACAGTCATGATCTCTTGCAGGCAAACTGGTTTCTCAGAAAGTGGTGGAAATGCTTCATAGTACCTGAAAAACAAAGAGTAACACAACATGATCGATTGGAAAAATGGGATACTTCATCTTAACAGTCAACGTGTACATCATCCATGAATTAATAACTTTAAAATAATTAGTAACACAGCAAAAATATCCTTTATGTTTAGTCCCATGTATCAAGCACTGAGATAAGCACTTAAGAGTATTAAGAAAATATGTAAGATGACAGTTTTTCTCTTCAAAGTCTGAATTTTAACTAAGTGGCCAAGAGTGACAACTACGATGTAGTGCGAAGATGACTCTTTTGCTGCAAGATACCTGTGTCTGGTGCCTGGCTCAGTCACTCACTGCGCTTGGACTTGAACCAGTTATCTAGCGTCTTGGTCCCCATTGCCTGGACTGCGAGATGGCGATGATGCGGCTGACCTCACGAAGGCGGGCGAGCGCTGGTGCGGATGCGGCTGAAACGCTGTGCAGCAGCGTAGTTGGGAACACGCATCCTGAAGTCACACTTCCTAAGTGTGAATCCTGACTGTCACTAACTGTGTGACCTCAGGCATGTTACTTAGCCTCTGTGGCTCAGTTTCCTGACCTAAAAACTGGGGTAATGACAGTATTTACATGTCGCAGAGCTGTGAGGGCTGAAGGACTTAACATGTGAAGTGAGA
Organism: Pteropus alecto; assembly: GCF_000325575.1. Taxonomy (NCBI): domain Eukaryota; kingdom Metazoa; phylum Chordata; class Mammalia; order Chiroptera; family Pteropodidae; genus Pteropus; species Pteropus alecto. The sequence goes on along the minus strand of NW_006441953.1, from coordinate 30,476,856 downwards.
ACAGCGCCTTCTCCGGGCGGCTGTCAGTACTGTTCCTTCTCCTCTGGAGGCCAGCACAAAGCGGGGCATTCGGCAGACCCTTGGAGTTAGTGGGGATTATGGCATTCATGTGTTCAGAAAAAGAGGGTGCTCGTGAGCCCCAGAACAGTTAGAGAAGGTGGACCACGACTGAGCCTTGCAGTTCCAGAAACGCAGTAGTTTCGTGAGCAGTACCGGTGAGACACAGCGACCTAGGTGAGGACACAAGGCTGTGCTCACGGAACCGAAGCCCGATGGGACCAGTGACTGTGGAAATGCAGAAAGGAAAATCGAGGGCCTGGCTTAGGGCTTGAAAACAAAGAAGATTTCAGAGCAAGACAGATTGCCCAAGGAAGAACCTGCCATCAGGTTGGTGGTCAAGGGGACTGTGGTTCTGGAGGCGACGGTCGCGGTCCCATTTCAAGTGATAAAAGGCCATGCCTGCAGGGACGTATACCTGACCTCCCTTTTCAGTCTGTACCAGAGCTAACAAAAAGATGCTGTGAGCTTATATGCAACTCTGAATGCTCTAAGAGTCACGTTGAAAGCATAAGTAGAAACAGGTGAAATTAATTTCAAAAATGTATTTTACTTAACCAGATATAATCATCATAACATCATTTCAACATGTAATTGGTATTAAAAGATATAAATAAAATATTTTACATTTCTTTTTACTCTAAGTCTTTTAAATCTGGTGAGACTTTTATACTTACAGCACAGCTCAGTCTGAAGCAGCCACATTTCAAGCACTCACCAGCCTCATGTGGCTTCTGGCTGCCATGGCGAAAAGTGCAGGTCTATGCAAAGCAACTAACGGCTATTTTTTCCTTAAGTTTTAGAAGTTCAGAAGATTCGAATAAAACGTACAAGAAGTCTGCTTATAATGCAGCTGATCTTAATTCTAACCATATACAAAGAGAAAATAAAAAGCATCTTCAGCAAACAAGTGTGACAAGGTCAATGACCTGCCTGTGTTCCCTCTAGAATCAGCAATGGGGACTTGGCTTCCTTGTGTGTAGAACAAGGATCAACATAATTTCTTTTGGCCGTCTCAAAGGACAGGTGTGAATTTCAAAGGTGATAGTACACGGATAGAGTGTAAATAATAAACTTGCTTGTTTCTTTCATTCACTGCACAAATATTGATTCAACATGAATGCTAAGGGTAGAACTATCTCATTCACTTTTGAACTCTCAGTGTCAAACACACGTGTTAGTGCTCAATAAATATTTCTTGAACTATAAAATATGACACTAAATAAAAACAAGAAACAAAGACTAAACAAAGACTGTAAACCAAGTAGCAGTGATTAGCTTGATTTTAACACATGCGCACTTTATCACTGAATGCAACCGTACGTACATTTCCACTTGATCCTTTGCTGCAGGGGATAACTCTGCCTCTGGGGAGGGAGAGCCCTCTAACTTTTTGTGAATCTTCTCTTCTGTTATGAAACAAAAATTCAGAAAGATTTGTCTTATATCTAGTCAATGAAAGCTTGTGTTTTTAAAAGTTTCTCAAGTAACTTCAATAGAAATTATACAGGCTTTTGTGACTTAAGAACTCTATAGCAGTTTGTCTTTTTAATAAAAAACGATTTCTTCACTGCACTAGAGGGAATTCTCTGGCTAAACCACGTGGACCCTGGGCTGAGAGGTGAGACCTGTTCATCTTATCACTGATACAGCGCCCTAGAGCAGGGGTACCCAACCCCCGGGCCGCGGACTGGTTCCTGTCCGCGGGCTGTGGCCTGTTAGGAACCGGGCCTCACAGCAGGAGGTGAGCAAAGGTGGCGGGCCAGCGAAGCTGCATCTGTATCTGCAGCCGCTCCCCAGCGCCAGCATCACCGCCTCAGCTCCGCCTCAGATCCTCAAGCACTGGATTCTCATAGGAGCCACGAAGGTTGGGGACCGCTGCCCTAGAGATACTTAATTGAGAGACTCAAATCCCCTGTGTACTTATTAATTATACTAGAAAAAGAGAACATCTGTTTAGATTCCAAAACTATTTTGTCACAAAATTCTGCACTCATGGACTTTTACACTGACTCATCTCGACTAATGCCAATCTGCAAAGAAACTTCTTCGTTACAGTTAGCTGTCACTTAACATCAGAAGACCAAGAGCTGTGTTTCAACTAAAACAGAAGCAGAACTCTACCCTCAGCTTAGCTCATGATACTGCCTCAGATTAAAAACAAACAAACTGCATCCTTAACAGGAAGGCTCTAGACTCGGGCAGCAAAATGACCATGAGGACAAGGAAAACAAGGACTCTTAATCTCAGTACGTAGCTCCTGTTCTAAGGGCTTACTGAAAAGCTGGGAAAAGAAGCTACGAGGGTTCACGAGTCAAAATGACTTGCGCCTGTCAAGTGCGCCTTTTCAAAAATCCGAGAGTTAAGGCAGATGTTCCTTCCAGACCTGAAATAACTGTGTAGACACCTCTGGAGGCCTTGGTGTCCACAGGCAGATGTTAACAGGGGCACGAGGATGGAGGAAAGAAAACAGTGCTCCCGATCTCTGAGCTTCAATCTGAAGACAAACAAAAGGCCTGGGTCCTCTCTGTAAGGGCACCTGTGGATGAAATCGCTCCTCTGACAGCGGGGACCTATCTAAGTGACCATTCAGGGTTGACCCAGAAGCCACTAACAGCTGAGGACACAGCGTGATGCTGGCGTGCTGACACGCACCGAACCCTAAGACCTGCTCTTGTTTTTCTTGCTCCCGTCAACTCTAAGAGGCCCCCGACCCGCTCCTGGGTGGCCGCGTCCTCCTGGGCGACCGACCACGTCCCTCAGGGAGTGAGCGCACTGCCCTCACCTTGCTTACTCTGGAGGTCCTTCAGCCGGGAGCACAGCTCCTCCACCAAAGTCTCGATGCCAGAGCTCTGCGTGAGGACAGAAACGCGCGTTAGTCTACCGCCAAGTGTTTGTGCACTTTGTTGTAACCTAAAGGTTTTATAAATAAATTTTCCACGTTCCAAAAGAAATACATTATCGATATTTAAATGAACATGAGAGTTTAAAAATGATAGGTTTGTAGATCAAATTTAGTATACGTGTTTTACTAATATGTGAAAATGTTAATATTCCTCCCAGGGTATAGCATCTTGTTTGGGGGGGTGGGGGCAGGATAAGGACCTAAATGCCCATTGGACGGCTAAAAGGGAGTCGCCACCAAAAATACTATTCACTATGTATGGCCGCAAAGTCTCGTGCCAAACTCAATACGACGACAACAACAACAACAACGACCAGCTCATCTCAGTCCTCCAGGAGCTCCCGGTCTCAAGAAGACCAGGGCATTTTTTCCTTTTGCAAAGTGCACACACACGACTGCCACGGGAGGAGCAGTTTAGAAAACACGGGCCAGCGCCGAGAGCGACTGTGACAGCTTTTTCTTTTCAGGGTCGCGAACAGGGTATCGGCCTCCACAAGGACTCGGGGCCAAGTTGAGCGCGCGCGGAAGAGCCCGAGTCTGGGGCGACGAGAGCGAGCGCTGACCTTTAAAGGAAAATCAGCGCTGGGAGCAGCCACGGCAACTGCTGCTTCGCTCATGTGACTTTTACACTTTAAAAATGATTCCTCACAGGAGTTACGAAAAAGCTTTACAACGCACAAGAAAAGCGAATGTATTTTCTAGGAATATTGTATTTATTCAGCAGCCAAAAGTACATAAAATGGATCTAGGTGGGCAGCACCGGGCAGATGCACATGACTCTGCTCGCCCTTCGCCCTCATGGGCCCTTGAGGGCTAAAAATAGAACTTTACCCCATTCACTTAACTCAAATGACTCAGCACAAGCATTGCAGATCTCCTAAACGAGAAATCCAGCAGTTACACAGTCTGAGCGACAAGAAACAGATTCTGATGAAAATGGTTAATCGCACACACTGATAGTTACATTCTAGCCACAGCAGATCACAGCTTTTAATAGGGAGACGGGACAGAGGGAGACAAGGAAATGGGCTAGAAGAAAACTGTTCTTTCCTTAAAAACACTCTCAAAAACCATGGCAGCCATTAGTCATAAACACTGCTCCGACGACACAATCCACCGGAAAGACTCTCTCCGCTTACCATAGCGTCCACGGTGGGGTGAGCATGGCCGTTTAATTCCATTTTCTCCAGATCATGAACCCAACGCCAGTGTCAGCTGACACGCTGCTGCTGCTGTTCTGCACAGCAAGCCTGTGTCGCCGCGTTCCTAACCCGGTGCCAGTCTCCAGCGCAAACATCAAGCCTCCTGGGATCGGTCGTTCCTTCCAGCTCTCTCGGTGCCGAACCCCGCTGACCATTAACAGTCTACGTGGAGCCACCACGCAACCTAGTGACTAGATGTGCTTTCTTATGCTTTGTCTCGGAAATCACCATCACACAACTGTGGAATTTAGTTGTTCTAGATAGTAATGCAGCTTAGAGGTACACATATTTGCTCTCCTATATAAATGGCAAAGAAACAATGAACCTACTCCTTAGCTCCGTGCATAAAAGCAAGCTCTACCCACCAGGCTGCTGTCTCTTCTCCTTGACTACGGCAGCATCCCACATGTGTATATACATATATATTTTTTGTAATCATCAGACTACCAGGCTGTCATAATAACAAACTGAGAAGCAAAAAGGGGCATCGGAAGCAGCCATCGTACCCTGTCATCTCAGGGCATATTCCAAGTTGTTAATTTGGAGCTGTTAATGAAAAATTTTATTCACTTTCTCCATTATAATATCATCTATTAGATAATGTAAAGAATCATATTTTACTATCATACCATATCCACAATGGCATTAGAGAATATTGAGAGCCTATAGTATTTTAAGACAATAAAATTATACTCATATTTTAGTGAGAACATGCTGCTGATGAAAAAAAAAATGCTAACTCTCTACCATTTAACTCAAGAATTGCTTTTCCTAACTATAAAAAGCATCATACCTCCCAGTACCAGACAGACATGTAAAAATGCCCTGTAAACCATCAGAGTGCTCTAAATTCAAGTGAGAGTACTCTCGTCTGAAACCCGGTGAGCCACACATGGAGACTGGCAAGTTCCCGGATGCGTTCAGCAAGCAGCCTTCCAAATGCACCGCCATTCACTGGTTTATCACCCACTTATTCACCCACTCATTCGTTCAGTCGACAAAATGGTCGGTAACACCCCAACGTGTCAGGAAGGACACGGAGAGACAAGTCCCCGCCCTTATGACGTTTACATTCCAATAACTCTTACTTCTCAGAGGAAATGGCCCAGGGGAATGTCCCTGGGTCTGGATTCCCACGGGGCCACCTACTCAGGGGGAGGCAAGGGTGCGGGCTTCGCTCGTGGTCCAAAGGGGGTGGGCGGGGCTTCGTAGTCACGGCAGCCTCGCCCCTCCTGCTGCCTTCCTCATTTAGCCTCCTACCTGGCCCCTACAGACATGTGAGGCTGCAGCTCTGGGCAAGATAAACAAGCAAATGGCCTATTACGTTACGTCTGCCCCCCAGCCACCCAGCCCCATCCACGCCAGACGCGCGGATCGAGCTGCCGTGTAAAAATCCCCATTCGCCTCTCGCACGGGCATCTCAGGTTTGCACCTTTCCTCGTATCTGCCCACCTGTAAATGCGTGCTCCTGCCCGACCTCCTTTCCTCAGTAACAGAGTGCCATTCCTGCAGATCCTCAGACCAAATCCTGGGCTATCTCCCTCGACTCCTCCCCTTCTCTCCACCCCACATCTGGTCCTGTCTGCTCTACCTTCAAGATATACTTAGAGGCCAACCAGGGCTCACCCCTCTGCCTCCCCGACCGGCGGCAGCGGCTTCCTACTGGTTCCCAGTGCACCTCTGCCCCTCCGCCTGTGTGGCCTCGTCCCGTCCTGGCCACGCTCAGCACAGCATTTAAGTCAAGTCCTGTCCCCCGGGGCTCCAAACTCTCCAACCCTTCAGGCTTCTCAAAGGAAGAGCCAAGGTCCCCCCAGCGGCCCACAGGCTTCCCAGAATGCCCTGCCCACCCACGCCCGGGGGTGAGCGCAGGCTTCCCCAGGCAGGGCTGCCTGTGACAGCAGCAACGGCTGGCATTCTTGGCCTTCGGTGCCGCTGGCTTCTCAGGGGTCTGGCCTGTAGAGGGAGCACAGCGTCGCCTTTTACGGCGTACACAGGGCGCCGGTCCATTTAAGTGCTGGATGAGCGTTACTTATCAGTTTCAATGTTCTCCTTATTATCCAGAATGAATTAAATTCAAACGTTAGCATGCCAAGAAAAAGATATATGTATGTATATATGTACACACATACACACACATGGTCGAAATTAACCTTGAAAGTAAACTGCTAGGAAATACTTTACAAAAACCTTGTAGAGCATATGAACGTTCCATGTGTGAAATACTAAGAGGTCCTGTGTCCTTTTACTGGCAAAAAGAATTCTGCTGGTGGGCTTAGCTGAATGTAAGAATATTCCGCAGTGAGACCCCACGTACCAGGGCACAAACCCTCCATAAGGCTCTGTGAATAATCCCAGATCAAGCAGTTACCCAGATAGCATTAGCAGCAACGCTATCACTTTCAAAGCTAACTTAACTGAATAAGTTATCACTGCACTGTCTTTATTTACTCCCCAAATAGGGCTTTGTTGGGTTTCCAGTCTTCTCAACCATTCCTAAAATGAGAGATGAAATACTAGCTTTGATTCAATTTTAAGTAGCTCGATAAAAAGAAAACGGAAATATAACTAATTATTAAAAACAATCTAAAAAGCTCTAACTCTGGCAATAGAGAAAACAGAACCAAGTAAACTTGAAGACTCAAAAACACAATAGCACAATTCAACATTCCACTTTATGTTTTTTAAAAGGGAAAAAGCGAGGTCTGCATATATGTGTGTGCCATGCCCACTGATTACAGACACTAAACACCCAGCTTAGCACATGTCGCTTCGTGGGAGCTCCCCCAGGGGAGCTCTCAGTGGTCGTCACTGAGGACACGTCACTTCGTGGGACTTCCCCCCGGAGAGGTCTCAGTGGCCGTCACTGAGGGAGAGCACCGCTTGTCTTTACAGGACCCATCACTAACTGCCATCAAAGCAAATGCAAAATGTGTCACAAAAATGAGCACTCAGAGAACTGCGTGTTATCCACGTGTGTAAACACAGGGAACCAGCAAAGGCTGCACCAAGGCCAGGTCTGCTGGGGGAGCGAGCACCACTGCGTGCGGATCCTCACAGGTGCTGCCAAATTTTAACCCATGTATAAAATTAAATTTTGGCACAACTGAGTTTCCATACTGTTTTGGTGATGTCTCTCAGACAAAATACTGGGCTGAATAGGTCAAGAAATATGCTGTAAGGGGGGTACCGCTTACTGCAGGGATAGGGTGGGGCGCAGTGTCACATGACAAGTATGTAATGGTGGAGGCAGAGAAGCGAGCCGTTCTGCTTAAACCATGACGCAGTGAAGGGTCTGATAACGGCAGATAGTTTTACAGAAACAGCACTACGCCTGCAAGTCACACGTGCACACATGAAAGTAACAAGAGATCCTCTCACGTGTAACGGTGAATATCACCTCTGCCTGCCTGCCTGCCTCCGCATCATCCACGTTATTATCTTCAATGAGACTGTAAATTTGTTTGCGGCTTTTGAACCTGAGAAGGCAAAAAGCACAGAACCACGAACACTGCCATCCTCAGTGTTTAGGAAATGAACCACATACTCGCATGCAAACATTCACTGTGGCCAAAACATAAAACAAAATGAAATTTCTGCTCTATAACATCCTATGCAGGGTCTTTTTGCTTCTTTCTTTTCACTGAAGCCGCAAGACAGATTCTAGAAAGAAAAGCCAGGGACACACAGACAGCCTACAATTCATAACTGACCACAGTGATTCCTTTCTACTCTGACAGGCCATAATTAAAGGGGTCCTTTGCAAGTTCTTTCCACTGGCCCTCCAAGAGCCAGGAGAGATGGCTTCATGGGCCTGTACACTGCTGCACAGCAGCCCGCAGCTCGGGAACAGGGTGCTGGGACTTGGGGACCTCCTCCTTCCTCTTCATTCACCCCCAAGCTCTCGCCAAACTCATGAGAGATTTTAATTTGATAAGATTAAAAAACAATCATTGTTAAGAAAAAGCAATGTAACTTTTTAAATATAAAATGAGAAGGAAAAAATAAGATGGGACAAATATGCCCCACTGGGTCTGAAAGCAAAACTCCCGCCTTGACGGCCAGGCAAAGGGAAGCGTCCTTCCAAAGCAACAACGCAGAGCAGCAAAGGTCTTCGCAAGCCACTATCCTCGCCCTGCGCGGCCTCCATGTCACCGCAAACTGCTTTCTGCACACCCTGCTCACCAGGATGGCTTCCACACACACGCGATGAGCCACAGGGGCTGGGTCTCGTGTACTACAGTAAGGGGGGTGCCCATCCGACTCCTTGCTCACGGCTGCCTTCAGCAGGCCTTGTTTTCACACAGCTTCACTGTGGGTCGAGGGCTGGAGTCATCTCCCAGCGACGTGGGTCCAAAGCAGAAACAAGATCCTTTCCCCGACTGAGACTCCCCGCTGCTGTTTGCCTCCTAACCATGACTCAGCAGCTTCTTTGGACTTTGCTCAAAGAATTTACCTGAACTAACCTCTCACTTTTTAAAACTGTATGCGTCTTAATTCCTGTAAAAGCTCCAAATTACTTTACCAATCTACTCCCCTCCATGTCATGTAGAAACAGACGCCTTTTAGGTGACTGCCTGATCCTCCTCCTCTCTCTGAGGGCTGCTCATCACTCACAGCGCTTGCTGTGGGAGGGGACCGAGGGGACTGCCAGGCTGCTCTGTCCCTTCCCTGCAGCTTAACAAATCAGGGTGGACACCAGGAGATGAAGATGGGCAACCCACAGTCCGGCCCAGGAGCACGGGCGGCACCGGCGGGCAGACAGAACCACTGCAACTGTGAGGGTGCATGTCCAGGTGGGAGCAGAGACCAGACACCAGCGGCCCGAGCGGCGGGGTCGGCCCTCGCACGTGGCCCTCGGCAGGGTGAGACACGGCTGGGAAAAGGCACACGTGGTAGGTGGCCGGCAGACAGAATCACTTCTGGATCGTCCAATGTAGCAAAGCTGGTTACCCCGACATCAGACCACTAGATGACTGGGTTCCGGAAGGAAGTTTCTGGATGTCAGGAACCTCTCTAGATACTCTGCATGACTCTCTCAACTTAACTCTGCATTATAGAGGTCTGTAAGACACACTACCTCAAGTTGCACAGTAAAAGCAAAATGATTTTCTAAGTAGTTATGATCTCGGAGATCACATCTTATAGTGAGCAGCAAAATAAAAATTCATAGTATTAACTTCAGCAGATGTCATATTCTAAAACTATTTTGTTATTTCGGGATGCTAAAGTACATAAAGTGTTAAAAAATAAAATAATCTTATATTTTCTAAAATACAAACTAAAAATTATAAATCAGAAGAAAATACAGTGTTCTTAAATTGTTAGAACTGCTTTCCTACTTCTGGGAATGTATCCAAAAGAAATAATATAGACCATGGAAAAAGCCACACGTGAAAATATCCTAGAAATGATAACGAAAAATCAAGAGTAAGCTAAATACCTAGTAATAAAGAGTATATGATATTGCTGTTGGAATATTATTTGATTAAATATAACTCAGCCACTAAAAAGAATAAAAATAATATAGTAACAAGATGAAATATGTTAATGGGGAAAAAACATAAAATTTTGTGCATAGTCTAATTACGATAATACCTATTAAAAATATGTTACATAAAATTCAATATATATATTTAAAACACGTTAAAGGAAAAAGTGATAATGTTTGTTTATGTTACAGTGGTAAGATAATGAGTAGTTAATTTTTCTAAGTCTTTTTTGGTCAAGATGTTATATTTGTAAACTTTTTAAAAACACCTCCCTCTTTTTTTCTCCTTGTAAGTATTAGAAATAAGATGTAAACTTACTTCATCAGAAGCAGATCGAAGACACTGGACAGCAGCCTGTTTTTTCATTTCTTCTAGAGTTAGATCTGAACACTTTTTCTTACTCTTTC
>NW_006441953.1:30463371-30466616 GCF_000325575.1 Pteropus alecto | reverse complement strand
TCTTTCCCCATTTCTTATAAGCTCCTTTCTCCCAGCCCAGGAAGATGTCATTCTCCTAAAATAAGGTGGGACAAGTTTCAGTGATCAAGACGAACAAGTTTCAAACGCTATTACCTTCTATATACTTGTACGTACGTTCCCCTCCCAAATACAGTCATTCATAAAATGGTACACACTAATAAGAGACCACAGGATACTGTCCATGGAGAACTTCGGGATAATCCATCTGTCTGGTATCTATTATTGAGATTATTATGATTTATTACAGATAATCTTAATAAATTTGACCCACTTAGATTTATAGGAAATGCTAATAAACAACTCGGACATTTGTGTGTAAATCAAGTGTCACTTAGATTTCAGTATTAGTCCTGAACTATGCACACAATTAAACGTCCTCTCTCCTGTACGTCCCGCTCACCGACGGTGAGCGCTGCTGTTAGCATTAGATTTTAACGGTTAACAGTTAAACGGTCCAATCCCTATCTCTGTATCTTGTAGTCTAAAAAACAGATATAAAATATTTTATGTTACTGTTTGAAGTTGAGTTTTTCCTTTGATTATATAATGCCCATTATAAAAATCTGAAGAATTTTGAAAAGTAGGAAGCAAGCAAATCATCCACGACCCTAACACCCAGTGAAAACTAGAACGATTTGGCCTGTGGCATTTGGGAGACCGGGACTTTTGAAAATTAATGTTTTAATATCTTTGGCTACTTAGTTTTGTCTTTTAAAAAGCCTTTATTTGATAAATTATGATTAAAACCAGTGGAGAGACAAGGAAAAAAAAGATTAGCTAAATTAAGACAATGGAAAAATTAAGAAAATTATTTAGAAGAGTACTTAGCCTACAGTGGGCCCTCAGGAAATAGATATCAATAAATGGATGAGAAGGAATAAAGAAGGAAAAGCATAACAATAATTCACTCAAAAGATCTGTGAGGACCAATCATAAACCATCTAACCCAATTTTTACTTTGATCCAATACAAAACAACTACTTTTATGCCGACGGATTAAGAGTAGGAGAAGGATCCTCCACCCGCCATAATTAGCACATTTCTTACTTAATTTCTTGGGCACGTCTGCAGATCTCATGAACCTGAAAAACATATTTTCTGGTTGAGTGGAGTCAATTCCATTTTCCAAGGGAAAATGCGTGACAGCCAAGTAGGAACTATCGGTGTATTCCCACTTATCAGATGTGTCTGGCTGGACCACTCTGAAACCTGACATTCTGTGCCAAAGACGTCTTTGGGACATAGGGCTTGTCCTTTAATGGGAACAGGGGACAGAACCGTAACGATGTAGACCCAAAGCTTCTGAAGGCAGAGAAAAAGGCTGTAATACTCCCTCTTGCTCATAGTGCATAAATGAGGTGGAAACAGGACTCCTTTTCGTATGAGCAGCTCAGACTGGCTCTTGACTGCACGTTATAAACAGGTTTCTCTACTGAAGCTGTCCTATAGCTCAGCAGAGGTAGCACATACTCAAAAGTCTTAATTAAGTTTCATTAGACGGAAGGGACTTTCAAAATTACATGGACATGCAGTCCTCCGGAGGGCAGTTTGACAATATATATCAGACACCTTAAACATGTACATGTACTTTCAATCCGGTAATTCTGCTTCTAAAGAAAGAGGCACCAAGGTGCACACAGGTCTCGCCGCAGCGATGTTGAGCCTGCACCTGTCGATATGGCAAATTTGCAGAGACAACCTAAACATCAGATGCGGAGGGCTTGGTTAAATCGCTGATTCATCCAGGTGATATCATAACCACTAAGGAGATTACGAAGCATATTTATTGACCTGGAAAGCTATTCACAATATACGCAAAGTAACTTGTACAAAAGTATGATCTCATGTCTAGTTAAAATACACGCACCCATTAATATGCATTAAAAGGTCTGAGAGAAACGCACTAAGAGGTCACCAAGAAGCTTGTCTCTTGGTGAATAGGTGTAGGACAATGATTGTTTTTGCAATTAGGTCATATTCCTTTAATAGTCAAAAGGGTTTTGTTTGTTTGTTTGTTGATGGAAAACCTGTAAGAACAGACACATGAGAGAAGAGACGAGCTCCTGGAGACGGCCACGGGAACGGCTATGCGGCATCGGCTTTCCGTTTCCCGTCTGGTGTGTCTTTATTTAGGAAACACAAAAGACGCCCATCTTTTTCTTGGTCTGGTTGGTAAGCAAAGGCTTCCTACAGAAGAAGGGGCCACGGAGGCAGAGTCTTAAAGAGGGAGCAGAAGTCTGGGCTGGAGTGAAGGGGGATACCAGGTGGTAGAAAGAATGGGACGAAGCAAGGGACAGAAATCTTTTCCTACAGGGTTCGGAGAGCACAATTCAGTGGCTTTTAGAATAATCACAGGCTATGCAACCATCACCACTACCTAATTTTCAAACATTTTCATCGCCCCAAATGGAAAGCCTGTCCCCATCAGCAGTCACTTGCTGGCTTCGTGTACTGTGTGAATATATTATAACTTATTTAACCAAGAGCATTGAACTAATAATCAGGTCTTAAAAGAACATAATATAAAAAATGTTCAGGGTATTTCTACTTTACTGTTTTTAGTCTCCTGTGCTGTACTAATTAAAAGTCCACTTAGACATAAACATAAAATATTAGACATGTAAAATATTACTCAGTAAACTCAAGCATGAGTTTTTCAAACTCACAGTCTTAAAGACAGAACCCAATTACCCAGCACCAAAGGAAGGCATGGCAAAGGACTCTCAGCATGGGGGTCTGTCTACCAGGCACCTTCTCAGACGTGAAGGTGACGTGAGGCTCGAGTCTGACGGCCCTCCCCTTGCTGCCTTCTAAAAGGGAACTGGGAACTGGGGGAAGAAAAAGAACGCGACATTCTGAAATACAGCTGGGATCAGTGACGTCTGCTGTTCGCTGCTGGGTGTCCACCCTGCCTCCCACGCCTTCCCACTAACAGCGTCCTAAAATACCGAAACCACGATGTCTTTGAATGGGACTAATGCCACCCCCATCTTTGGGCCCTAACTGGCTTCATACAAATCAGCGTGTTTTATCCCTTTGGCCACAGAGATTGGCTCAGAGAAGCACGTGACCCAAAAGAAACGAGCCCCAAAGGGGGAGGGGGCTGGTGTTGCTGGGTGTGCAGGGCGCACGGCCTCCAGGTAGTGCATGAGGAGAAAGGTGTTGTGCTCATTGTCATTTGCCCTCTATCCCCAGGGAGCTGGCTGCAAATCCGAGCTGACAGC
>NW_006441953.1:30439762-30463349 GCF_000325575.1 Pteropus alecto | reverse complement strand
GGGCTGGCAGGGAGGCAGGGCAGAAACCCGGAGGCCACCAAGAAGCCGCGTCAGGTCAGGCCGGGGCCAGCCCCACTTAGGAACTCAGAGTTACGTGAAATTTGTTTCCCAACCCTGGCCGATTTGGGCCCAAGTTTTGGCTACCTGTGACTGAAAGGTACACCTAGAATTCGAGGAAAGGCCTCAATAATAAATCCACTTCTCACTGCTCCAAAGTACAATTTGCCTCTAAAAAATGAGTGGCTCCAGCGAAAGGAACATGATTTCCCCCCACTGCTCCATTCCCCCAACTAGGTCTCGAGCCAACAGCGCGCTCCCCGGCCTCCTGCCTTCAGCTGCCCGACCAGCTCGGCCACCGCCACACATGCCACTTGGTACTGCTGGCTAAATATAGCAACGGGTCTTTGTCTCCGGGACTAAAATATAAATCCCCTAGCACAGCAGAGCAGGTTCCTCAAAATCGGCTTCCTGCTTGCCTTTCCCAGGCCAACCCCTCCCGCCCCTCACTGTCCTCCACTGGCCTGCCTTGTAACTTCAAGCCCCTTCCTGCTTCTGTGACCTCATATGCACCCTTCCTCTCTTCAAGACTGTTGGACCGTCATCTCCGCTGTCATTCCTACTGCCACGGTCCCCGTGCACAGGCCCGCAAGCTCTGTACAGCCAGAGCATTTTACAGATCCCCGACTGGCAGCTGTCCCTCAGGGACCCTCCCTAGTAATTCTCGATTCCTGGTGCTGCCGCAGTGCCCGGCACGTCACAGGGATTCATATAGTGAGTGAAAAAGCAGAAATGTGCGTTAAATGCAATACTTACATTTAAAACGTCTCCTCTATTCCATAAAAATCTTATTATGGTAACTTAGGGAGCTGGTGGACATGAATCTATGTGCCCATCATTAGCACTATCTCCTACTCTAAATCTGTTTCCATATTCCTTATGTGTAAAGTTAATTTGATGAACGTCCGTGGACTGAACGTTTGTTGAAATGCAGTACATGCAGTGAGATGCCGGAGGAACCCAGGAGGGGTGGGATTTTTGGAGCTGTTGCTGTTAAAGATCACACTAATTTGTCAAGGCTAACGTGCACGCACTAGCTTTTCCAAGCAGTGAAAGGCTACGCCAGTGGCATGTGCTGCAGGAGTGTGTAACCAGGGGCCAGAAGAACACATGGCCCCCAGACACGAGTGCTCAGTCTCACCCAGCAGTCAGAACTAGGACTATTCTCACTTAACCTGTGGACAAACAGATAATATAACAATTCAGCTACGTTTCTAGAATGATGGACTCTGAGCTAAAAGATTCAGTTAGGGGGCTTAAAAGAAAATGCAACAAAGGACAGTAATCAACACAGTATGGTAGTGGCATCAAGATAGACACAGGCCATGGAACGCGACGGCGAGCCCAGAAACAGACCCTCGCACAGATGGACAGGTGATTTCCCACAGGGATGCCCAGACAATGCGACAAGGACGGTCCGCAACAAATGGTGCCGGGAAAACTGGATATCCCCACGCAAAAGAAGGAAGCTGGATCCCTACTTTGCACCATATATAAAAATCAACTCAAAACAGATCAAAGATTTATGTGTTAAGAGCTAAAACTATAAAACTCTTAGAAGAAACACAGGGCAAAGCTTTGTGGCATTGGATTTGACAATGATTTCTTGGATATGACACCAAAAGCACAGGCAACAAAAGAAAAAATAGTCAAACTGGGCTTCGTGAAAATTAAAAAACTTTGTGCACTAAAAGACACTATAAACAGTGAGAAGGCAGCCCGCAAGAGAAAATATCTGCATGTCACACATCCGATAAGGAGTTAGTACCCAGAACACAGAGAACTCTAAAACTCAACAACAAACCACCAGATTAAAAAATGTGCAAAGGACTTAAGTGGATTATCATCCCGAAGAAGAGAAACAAATGGCCAATAAACATGTGAAAAGCCGGTCAACATCACTTCATTATTAGGCGAAATATGCAAATCTAAACTGTAAGGGGATACCACTTCACACCAATTAGAACGGCTACTATCAAAAACAAACAAACAGACAGAAAATAACAAGTATTGGCGAGGATATGGACAAATTGGAACCTTGTGCACTACTGGTGAGAATATAAAATGGTGCAGCCACTGGCGGTTCCTCAAAAAATTAAAAACAGAATTCCTACAAAATCCAGCAATTCTACTTTTGGGAATATATCTCGCAAAATTAAAAGCTGGGTCTCAAAGAGAAATCTGTATACCGTGCTCACAGCAGCATTATTCACAATAGTCAAAAGGCAGAGAAAACCCAAGTGTCCACCGACAAATGGTTAAGCAAAACGTGGCATATCCACACGACGGAATATTATTCAGCCTGAAAGAGAGGAAACTGTGACACATGCTAGAACATAAGTGAACCCTGAAGACATTATGCTAAATGAAATAAACCAGCCACAAAAAGACAAATACTGTACGATTCCACTAATACGCGGCACGTAAGAGCAGTCAGAATCATAAAGACAGAAAGGAGAACGGCGGTTGGCAGGGGCCTGTGGGGAGGAAAGCGGGAATTATGCGTGAGTGGGTCGAGAGTGTCAGTGTTACAAGATGAGAGGAGTTACGGGGACGGATGGTGCTGATGGCTGCACAACGGTACGGACGCATCTAACACCGCTGACCTGTACACTTAAAAATGGCTAAGATGGCAGGCTGTATGTCGTGTGGGTTTTACCACGATAACATGGGGGGAGGGGTGGGAACTGCGGTAACTTCTCCAAAGGGCAGGCCCCAGAGTGTAGCCCCAGAGAAAAATTAAGTAGGAAAGAGAACTGAGAATGGAGGCTTCTATTTTAATTCTGGTGGTCAAGAACGCCTGAAAGTAAGACACGAAATAAACATCAAACTAAACAAGGAAACAAATGAACACCCTCCTTTGAAATATAACTGGTGGACAACCCATGAAAGAAAAAATGGATAAGCTGAACTTCATTAAAATAAAAACTGCTCTGCGAAAAACAATGTCAAGTGGGCTAGAAGACAAGCCACAGGCTGGGAGGAAATATCTGCATAAGATGCATCTTATCCAAAATATACAAAGAACCCTTAAAACTCAGTAAGAAAAAAGACAACTCAATTAGAAAATGGGACAAAGACCTCAAGAGACACTTGACCAAAGATATAGAGACAAATAAGCATATGAAAGTGGCTCCACATTACATGCCACTAGGGAAATGCAAATTAAAACAATGCAATACCACTACACACCTTTAAAATATCCAAAATCCAGAACACTGACACCACCACGTGCCAGCAAGGACGTGGGGCAGCGGGATGCTGGGTCTCTGCTAGTGGGAATGTACAATGGCACAGTCCCTTCAGAAGGCAGCTAGGTGGCTTCTTACAAACCTCGACAGACTCCTACCGTTCGATCCAGCAGTCAGGCTCCTTGATGCGGACCCAAAGGAGCCGAAGACTCACGTCCACACAAAACCTGCACACAGATGTTTACAGCAGCTTTACTCATAACTGCCTGAACTTGGGAGTAACCAAGATGTCTTTCAGTAAGTGAATGCATAAATAAACTGTGCTATATCTAGACAATGGAATATTATTCAGCACTAAAAAGAAATGGGCTGTCAAGTCATGAAAAGCCACGGAGGAACCTTAAATGCATACACTAAGTGACAGAAGCCAACTGCAAAGGCTGTATCCTCGTGATACTCTGCAAGACAAAACTACACAGTAAAAAGCTCTGGTTGCCGGGGGCCGGGGGGAATAGGTAGAGCACAGGGGATTCTCAGGGCACTGAAACCACTCTGTGTGACACCATAATGATGGATACATGTCAGTACACATTTGTCCAAACCCACAGAATACATAAAACCAAGAGTGAACCCTCGTGTAAACTATGGACTTAGGGTGATTATGTGCCAATATATGTTTATCGATTGTAACAAAGGTGCTATTCTGGTGCTAAATATTGCTAATGGGGGAGGCTATGCACCTGTGGGAACAGCGGGTATATAGGGCACTCCGTACCTTCCTCTCAATCTCACTGTGATCCTAAAATCGCTCTAAAAATTAAAGTCTTTTTTTAAATTACAGTTGACATTCAATATTTTATATTCGTTTCAGGTGCACAGCACAGTGGCGAGACATCTATATAATTTACGAAGTGATCCCCTTGATTCGTCTGGTCCCCAGTCTAGTCTCGTATACAGTTATTACATTACTGGCTATTCCCTATGCTGTACTTCACATTCATGTGACTATTTTGTAACTGCCCATTTGTACTTCTTAATCCCTTCACATCCTTTCCACCCAGCCCCTCAACTCCGCTCCCATCTGCCAACCCTCAGTTTGTTCTCTGTTATCTGAGCCTGTCCCTGTTTTATTTTGTTCTTTAGGTTCCACACATGAGATCTTATGGTATTTGTCTTTCTTTAACATATTTCACTTAGCACAATACCCTCTAGGTCCATCCATATTGTCACAAATATGAGATTTCATTCTTTCTTATGGCCAAATAATATTCTACTGGATATATGAGCCACATCATCTTTATCCAGTCATCTATCGATGGACACCTAGGTTGCTTCCATGCCTTGGTTATTGTAAATAACGCTGCAATGAACATAGGGCTGCACATATCTTATCAAATTAGTGTTTTGGATTTCTTCAGATAAACACCTAAAAGTGGAATTGGTGGGTCATGAGGTAGGTCTATTTTTAATTTTTTGAGGCAGTGGTCCCCAACCTTTGTGGCACCAGGGACCAGTGCTTCTAGGAGACTCTAACGCCTGAGGATCTGAGGCGGAGCTGAGGCCGTGACATTGGCGCTGGGGAGGGGAGCGGCTGCAGATACAGATGAAGCTTTGGTGGCCCGCCCACCACTCACCTCCTGCTGTGCGGCCCAGTTCCTAACAGGCCACGGTCCTAGGTCCTATTGGTGTGGTAATGGTCCACTTCCCAGGGGTTGGGGACCCATTTTGAGGAATGTCTATACCGTTTTCCATAGTGGCTGCACCAGTTAGCAATCCCACCAACAGTGCACGAGGGCCCCCTTTTCTCCACATCCTTGCAAACGCCTGTTCCAATCCCACCAACAGTGCATGAGGGTCCCCTTTTCTACACATCCTTGCAAACGCCTGTTTGTTGATTTATTAATGACAGCCATTCTGAAAGGTGTGAGGTGATATCTCATCGTGATTTTTAATTTGCATTTCTCTGATATTAATTATGTTGAGCATCATTTCATATGTCTACTGGCCATCTGTATGTTCTCTTTGGAGAGATGTCTATTCAAGTCCTCTACCCACTTTTAATTGGATTGTTTGGGGTTTTTTGGGTTTTTTTTTTTTGGTGTTAAGTTGCATGAGCTCTTTATAGATTTTGGATATTACCCCCTCACTGGATGTATCATTGATGAATATCTTCTCCCATTCAGCGGGTTGTCTTTTCATGTTGCTAATGGTTTCCTTTGCTGTGCGAAAACTTTTAGTCCCATTTTTTATTTTTTCTTGTTTCCCGTGCTCTAAAAATTAAAGCCTTAAAAAAAAAAAGAAAAGAACTGGAAGCAGAACAACTCCCCTGCCCAAACTAACAGAAAAGGCAGATAAAATACAAAACCAAACCAAACATGCAAAGCCTGCGCTAAGGGATCAGAGCCCAGCCGGAGCGCCCAGGCCTTGAGGACCGAGGGCAGACGCCAGCACAGGGCGCTGGCATCTGAGGCTGCCTGCCCCCTCGGGAAAGGCACCCATCCTAGGCCCAGGGCAAGGGGCTGTGAAAAAGGTGGCCCTTTAAGAGGCAGAGAAACCAGCGGAGCCGGGGGCCTCTCCCAGGGCTGGGGAGACAGAACCAGAGACAAAGGGACCAGGATCCCAGGAATCGGAAGGGAGGGGAAACAGCCCGCACTCTGTGGGCCGCCCTGGGACACGCGCGGGAGTCTGAAGCCGTGTGGGGCCTGCGGGGCTCCTGCGCGGCCGGCGGTGCTCTATCATTTATCCAGGTAAAATCTCGGAGATACGACCTTTGTGCAAGTTCTCCCGTCTCACCCTTTGCTGTGTGCGTAAAACGCTAAGGGAGAAAAGCCCTCTTTTATTCTTGTACAGAATTCACGGTTGCTCCCCATCTGCAACAGTTAATGAAATTCTGGGAGTCCCAGGACCTAAAGAACAGCAATTCTAACGTCATGAGAACACCTGAAGCGATCCCGGATGGAGGGACCATCATCAGAGGACGATTTCGGGGGAGGTCTGCAAAGACGAAACGCCCGGAAGCAGCAGGGAACGAAATCCTGGAGGGAGAGGGTAACGCTGGCAAACGGCCCCAAACCCTAGAACGCAGGACAGCCAGGGGATGTTCCTAAAACTTAAGTAGAAACTTATAAAAAGAAAGTGCTACTTTGTACATGGGTATTCAGAGAGGACTTTTTTTTTGATGGTCGGCACCCTCCCGAATCATTCCAGATTTCATTTGCGGGACCAGCCTCTCCAATCCCTAGTCCCTATGGTTTCAAGTGCTTGCAGCCCAGCCACTGAAGTCCCCTCATCTAGAAGTCAGGTCAGGGACTGGTCACACACAAATGAGGGTGGAAGTCTGGGTCTGCAGCCAGAAAGGGAGGGGTGAGGCTTGAGAACAAAGCAAGAGAGAAGCCCCTGGATCGAGCACACATAATCAACAAGCTGATGATGACAGAGAAGAGTGGCCAGCTTTGCGGTGGCGACCTGGAGGACACCGTCTGCACCAAAGGTCAGCACTGCCAAGATGAGACAGACAGACTTCATGTGCTGGGACACCGTCTGCACCAAAGGTTAGATGAGACTGCCAAGATGAGACAGACAGACTTCATGTGCTGGGAGGCATGGAAGAGAAGGGACCGTCATTGATTATGTAATGTTACCTCCATAAGAGCATAACCTGACTCAAAACAGGAGAAAACGTCAAACGCAAAGGGACATTCTGCAAAAGCGGCCTGTGTGCTTCAAAATGTCAATGTCACGAGACACGAGGGAAGATGAGGAACCAGTGCAGGTTAAGGTTAAAGGAGAGTAAAAACATGTGACCCCCGAAGTCAGTCAATATTTGACCTGAGATCAGATCTAGACGAGGGAAACAATCACAACGAAAGAAGTTATCGAGACAACTGATAAAAACCGAACAGAGACGGTATGGTCCGTGATACTGTGTCGATGTTAACTTTCCTGAATTTTATAATTTATTACAGCTAAGAAAGAGTCCAATTCCTTAAGAAAAATATGCTGATGTATTTAGGATAAGTGAGCATTAGAAGGAGAGGAGAGAAATACAACACAAGTGGGAAAATGTTAGCAACTGGAGACCGAGTGAAGATTCCATGAGCGCTCTTTGTACTATTCTTGCTATTCTTCTGTTTGCAATTATTTCATAAGAAGTTTAAATGTGTTAAAAAGAGGAAGATATGATTTCTGCCCTTAAGACTCTGACCATCTCCTGGGAAAGATAACGCAGTCTAATAGTATAACGAAGAGCTCTACAGCAGAACAACGGTCAAGTCCGAAGACGAAACTGCAGAGAGTTCACAGAGAAAGGTGAAGTGGACCTTGAAGGGTCAGAAAAGTAGTTCATATTTACATTCTAAAATGACAGGGAATTGCTGATTATCTGAGAGTGTGTTTACCAGAGTATGGCAAACATGACCAAAAGAAAAATAAAAAGGAAATCATAGAAATAAAATCACTGGGACACAACTGTACTATCTACACATTGGAAGGTACTTGTCCTCTAGAATTTACACTACTCGGCTGGTGCCACAACTGCATTTACAGCCCTGCTCAATCCGAGTTCACCTGTAACCGTTAGTTATTATCCTCAACCAGGAGGGTTGATCAGCCTCATTTCCTACCTAATCATCCCGGACAGCTGAGACCAAAGTCACGTACAGACGCTGTTTCTTAGAGTCTAAGAACTCTTTAGGGTTTAACTAAGATCTGGAAAAACAATGGCTTACACATGGCAGATGCAGCTGGTAGTTGAAGCAATGGCCTTAAAACCAGCCATTTTTAAGTCCAGGTTCAATTAATTCAAGGACCAAAGGAGGAAAAAAGAAATAATGGAACCAACATCCAAAAGTGGAGTCGTCTGGCCTCCACCTGAGGGCCAGGCCGCCGTAGGCAGGTCTGACCCGGGGGCCGGAGAAGGCGGCGCGCTTCCCGCCTACGACGGGCTGCGACCGAGCCGGAGTCTGGATCACCGCAGGCTGGATCACCGCAGGCAGGCCACGGCCCTTCTGGTCTCCTTCCTCCTGTGAGAGGGGCACCTCCCCCGCTCTACACTTTAACCCTCCTTTTGGGGACAAAGTGAGCACACCCTGCCCCTGCGGTCATGAAAAAGTAAGGCAGGGGCTAACTGACCCTTAAGTCACTGCTCATTAAAACAAGTATCACTTTCATGTGACCTCCGCCACCAGCACGGGACTTGGCACTGCTACCCTGGGCTGGGCGGAGAGTGCTCCAGGGGCCTTTTACTTCCCTGTGGACGCTCTTTGGAACTCCGGATGCATTGTCTCATTACCCTCAAGCCGTCCTGTTTCCTCAGGGCCAGCCAGAGCTGTGGGGGGAGGACCACACACAGCCGGGCACCGACACTGTCCTGGCCTTGACTCCAAGGCCCCACTCACAAAGAGACCAGCAGAATTCCCACACACGACTCAGCAGAGGTGTGTGCACCTGTCGTCCTACTGGCAGGCCCACGTCTCACGCCCTCCGCAGTGTCCTGCAGCGCCTGGCACATACGTACTCTGTGCTCACCAATGACTGGTACTGATGAAATAGGCCAGGCAGATACTGCTAATATACAATTCCCAGAGGATATGGTTTCTGAGTTAAGAGAAATAGCTTCCTCATTTCTGGAAATAAAAATTCTTCCATGTTTACAGATTACATATTTTACTTGCCCCTAAGGAAGTATATTTTACTTTTACTGAAATGCTGATGGAAAATAATAGAACCTCAGTAAGGAAATTATACAAAATATGGACCAAAATAACATATTTCTGATTATTAGGTTATAGATCAGTCAATCCACTGAAAACTTGATTTGACCTAATTCTCACCAGTCACGGCACTAACAACCCGGAAGCAGGGAAAACGCAGTTTCGTCCAGCTAGAGAGGATGAGAAACCCCAAGAGAAAATACCCTCCAAACAACTGCCCTGTGACAAATGTAAGGCATACTGATGAAATCCTCTGTATTTAAGGACTTTGAGGCTTTTCTGTAGTTTGGAAGGGCAAGGTCAGCCTCTTCTGTCAATGAAACTTTGTTCCTGCTTTCAGTGTTACTAACAATGGTTCAAAACAACTGCCCACGAAACACTCTGTTTACAGTGAAGTTTGTGCACAGAAGTCACCCAGAGCCCATCCGTTCGCTGGTGATGGCTCTGGCAGGCATCACTTTCAGCAGCTCCTCTTGGAGAGTGAGACTGAAGTTATTTTCCCCCCGAGAACCCGATTTGGTTGCTTTCTCACTCTAAACTCAGCCCTCGTATCGAATAAAATGTGTAATGGCCGACTTACCAGGTGATATATGATGACTTATGGCAAAGTTGCATGTTTTACCAAACTTTTATGCCTGATTTTAACTCACACTTTGATCACTGAGCAGCTGAACGTCATTCTTATAGATACAATGAAACATGAGACTCTGGAGCGTTAAGCAGTGTAACTGACACAATGATCAAGGTGTCTGGCGATGAGAAGCGACAGTCCTCAAGCGGCGACAACGTGCTGGAGCAGTGCTACTCAAAAGGCAGCAGGCCAACAGCCTATCGCCAGCTGGTGACAAGACCGGAGTCTGTTCCAGAACTCACCCAACACCGAGGAAGTCGGAGGGAGCACAGAGAACACCGCGGACCTGCCCAGCGTGCCTGGCGACACGGCGCAGGGCCACTCGCTGACAGGGTGAAAGCCTGTGGGCCATGGCGGTCTACAGCCCCGCCCAGGGTATGAAAGAGCTCTTTGGGGAGAAAGCCCAACGTGCAGACACAACCATGAAATTTCGCAAAACATTTAAAGTATGTAAATACCTGTTCCTGCAGGTCGTAGTCATAGCTGTCGTGCAGCAGAAGACTGAGGACATAGCGAGTATAAATCATGGCATCGATGCCACATTTCTCCAGCTCTTGTCCCAGCCAGGTCTGCACTGGACCCAAAGCATGAAGCAGAGACATTTCAGAGACAGACCCGGGGCCTGGGTGAGAGCCGGAGGAGCTTTCCGATGGTAAACCATCCACAACGACCGTGCAGAGAGGGCGCATGAAGTTAGGTTGCTGACATCCTTAAAACGCGAAGCATCTTCTGTAGTTGGTGTTCCGTTGGTATCTGGAGGGGATTTTCACTCCAGTACAAAGGGGAGAAGCTTGACATCTAGGATAAGCATCGAGTGTTGCTGGCAGTCAGCCGTCTAGAACAGAACTTCCCTCGTCGGGCATGACCAATGAATCAGCATCCTGACAGCAACAGACGTGTAGGTGCGACGTTCTCCTTGAATTTCACATTGAGGCCAAATGTAAGTTTCCAGCAGAACCTGCGAAAACGAGAGAGAGAAAGGGATGCATTACATAGAGATGTAAATTAAGTTACTGATCTTTAAAAAAACCCCAAACGAACTGTTCCTCTTCATTAAAACACCTTTGCGATCTTAGAACACTGATTTTTTTGGCTATAATTTTTGACATTTTAGACCGTTACATTTAAACTTTTAAAAGCTTAATATTATTTTAAAGAAAATTCCAAAATGTGTATTCTTGTGCTCCATTATACTGATGTTCATTTTGCCATCTCAGGAGACGGGACTAGTAAAATTGTGTATCTGTAATGCTGAAAGAATTTACCTGGTAAATCACTAGTCATTTTTCAGTATAACAATAAGCAACTGAATAGTACTTCCACTGAAACACTGGTAAAAAATTACTTTGTACGGCTAAAACCTTCAGACTTGCTCATCGCTTATTTCATAAAAATTAAAGTGAAACATGGATTTGTCTTAGAGCCACGCCAGGCTGTACTGCTATTGTAATTTTGCTTCTTACATACCTAGGTTGACTTTTTGGTTACTGGTGATAGATATCACTTTTAATTTAATAGTTTTACACCCTAAATTAACATATTTTCAAGTATGTCAAACTGATCTAACAATGGCCTTATTAAACCATAACTTCATGTTAGAGTCCTAATTTATGATACCAGAAAATGAAAACTTACACAATTGGTAAATTTCACTGGTTCAGCTTTTGCATGAGTATTAGCAGACAATAAGAAGGCTACCAAAAATTATTTTAAAAGAAGTATTAATAACTATTGTTAGTAAAAGCATTAAGTCAGAAAGACAGTCTTCTCCAAAGATTTAAGACTCGGTTTCTCTCATTTCATCTAAAAGTACACAGTAAAATTTACATCCATTAAACACAAAGACGAAACGTTTAAATCCACCATAGGACTAAGTTATTAGATTAATGTATCACTAATGCATAGTTACTTTCTAAAATTTTCTATCTTTTCTCAATTGTGAAAACTAGATAAATTAAAGATTTTCTGTGATTTTCACCTGCTGGAATTTTCCAACTGACTCTCAAAATATCTCCCATAAATTCTTTAATGTGTCTGGATTTCAGGATGCCAAACAGATCATCAATTAAATAATGCATTCAATTCCGGGGACGTCACCTGAAGCAAGATGACAAGCCAGTACTCATTCGATGAAGATCAACCAAGACGGTGAGGAGGCTTGAAGCAACGGCTGACGGAACGAGGTGAGAGACTCCAAGGCAGCTGGAGTTCACCAGGCAAGTACCAGAGAAGAGAAGAGATGCACAGAGGAAAACATGACTCTGCAAAGGGCCGCCCTCAAGCACGCGGCAGAGCAGTGATCAGGCACGCGTGGGGGGATCTCGCTGAGGCACAGGACATCATGAAGGACAGGAGGGAACAGGCCCTGATGCTCAACATGCCTGGGGGTGGTGCCCGTTTCCCACCGGCCAGACTGGAGAACCATGACTCAGGGAACACTGTGGAGAGTGCTCGCAGGGGCCGGGCCTCAGCGGTGGGGAATAATTAGCCCTGGACTAAACACTGCCCCAGTCCTGCCTAACACATCTTAAAAACAAGACCCAAAAGGACCAAACTGTTTCCAACTAATTTCACTACGATCCCAGAAGACAGTTCAAGAAATTTATAGGAACACAAAACCATCCGGCATCCAAGAGGGTAAAATTTACAATGTTTGGCACCCAATCAAAAATGAGCAGGCACGCTGAGAAGCAGACAAAGCGGGTGGAAATGAAGAGGAAAATAAATAGAATGTGACCCGGAATTGACATAAAAGTTACAATCAGTAGAAGAGGACTTTAAAACAGTTATGATGACTAAATGCCATATGTTTGAAAAGTACAGAGACTGGAAGATATAAAAGGTAAACTCAAAGTCAAACAGCTAGAGATGAAAACCACAACATCTGAGATGAAAACACACAGGGTGGGAATTAAGGGGAGATTAGATATTTCAGAAGAAAATATTATTGAATCTTATACAAAATTAAAAACAGAAAGAAAAGAATTTTTAAAAATTAACAGAGCTTCAATTTTAAGGACTCTAACATTTAATTGAAGGGGATTTAAAATTTTTGAAGAGACAATGGCCAAAATTTTTCCAAAACTGATGAAAACTAAAACACACGTATCCAAGAAGTTCACTGAACTGTAAGCGTAAGAAACATGGAGAAAATAACACCCAGGCACACCGTAACAAAACCATCCAAACCAGTGGTAAAGGTCGCCAGAGCGGGGCGGGGAACATAGGCAGAGCAGGACAAAGATAAGGATGACGATGACGTCAGATTGCTTGTTGGAAACAATGCAAAGACTGAAAAAAACCTGTCAACTCAGAATTCTATACTCATCGAAAATACCTTTCAAAACGAAGGTGAAACAGACTTTTTCAGACACGCAAAAGCTGAAATAAATCGTCACCAGCAACCCTTCCGTGTAAGAAATGTTAAAGGACGTCCAGGCAGAAGGAAAACATACCACGACGATGCGGAGATCCCCACGAAGGAAAACAGAGCACCGGGAAGTGGCAACTACATTTTCCTTGTTATTTAAATATCTTTCAAAGATAACTGTTGAAACAAAAACCGTGATAATGTACTGCGTGGTTTGGGACATATACATAAGTACAATGTATGACAAAGGCCAGGAGTGGAAAGATAAAAAAACGATGATAAAGTCCTTAAAAGTTACCGGAAATAGCATAATATCACTTGGAGACAGGCTGTGATAAGACAGCTGTTAACAATCACGACACATTTAAATGGTCTAAACAACCAACTGTAAGATAGAGATGGTCAGACTGGATTTTAAAACAGCAAGACCCAATTATATGCTGGCTATAAAAATATCCATTATTAAATATAAAGACACAAATAGGTTAAAAGTAAAAGGATGGAAAAAGATATACCGTGCCAACCCTAATGAAAGAAAAACTGGAGTGTCTACATTAATATCTGACAGAAGATTTCAGATAATAAATTATAAATAACAGAAAGATGTCTGGAAAATCCCCCAAATATTTGAGAACTAAAGAACGTATTTCTATATAACCAAGAGGGCAAAGAAGCACTCAGAGGAGAAATTAGAAAGCATTTTAAACTAAATAAAAATGAAGACACAGCATATGAATATTTTTGGGATGCCACTAAAGCAGTACTTAGGGGAAAATTTACAGCACCAAGAGCCTGCATTAGAGAAGGTCTCAAATCGATCACCTCTGTTTTCACCCTGAACTAGAACAAGAAGAGCAAACGATACCTAAACGAAGCAGAAAAGGGAAATCAGAGCAGAAACCGGTGAAATAGAAAATGGAAAAATGAAACCATAACTGGTTCTTTCAGACAACGAACTCTACAGACCTCTGGCCAGAGTGTTCAGGAAAGAGAGAAGGCATAAATCGCCAGTATCATGAATAAGAGAGGTGAGGTCACTACAGAGTCCACAGGTATTAAAAGGATAATAAGGGGGTATTAGAAAAACTTTACATCAATATATTAAACAACTTAGATGAAATAGACAAATTCCTTGAAGACACAAATGACCAAAGTTCACACAAGAAGAAATAGAATAGCCCAGGATCTATAAAAGGAAATTAATTTATAGTTCAAAACTTTCCCACGAAAGAATCTCCAGGCTCGAATGGCTTCAGAGTTAAAGTCTACAAAATATTAAAGGAAAACAAAGTGACAGTTCTATACAAATTCTTCCAAAAAATTAAAAAGAAGAGACTACTTCCCCAACCGTGTCAGGAGGCCAGCACCATCCTGACCCTAAACCCAGACAGATGTTACGAGAAAACCACACACCAATATGCCTGACAAACGGATGTAAAAATTCTAAACAAAACTTAGGGAATTGAATTCAACAATACACATCGGACCCAGAGAGCACAAGAGTATCAGGAAAAAGCTGTACATGAAACCTACATAGCTGTCTTTGTCATGGGCCCAAAATACTAGTTTCACTGTGAACGACTCAGTGTAGCCCAGCCACTTAAAGGACTCTAGGGTTAAAACAGCCCTGGGGGTGAATGACAATCACCTCCGGAAGACTGGGGCAACTCTACGCGGACTTGGGGTCAATTCCAGCCGACGGACCTAATAATAATCCGAGCCCAGAAGCGAAAGTGGTGGGCGAGGGGGCAGGACATCCGTCGAGCCCGCTCACTCCCACGACACTGCCCAGGAGACCCCATGCCACCCTGGGTGTCCACGGGTCAGGGCCCTGGGATGTCTACGATCAGACCCGGGAAAGAACAACCAACTGAATTTTAAAAATAAAAGCTTTTAATTTTTTAACTATCCAGTCTACAGGTCTTCAGAACAATATGCGTCCCAAATGATTTGTCGGTTATGGAAAAAACAGATCTAGATACTTGTCATTCCATTAGTAAATACTTTTTCAACGAATAGACAAGACTCACGTGGTTATGAGAAAATTTCAAATGAGTAATTTAATAGTAAAGCGTTTTTTATGGGGGGGAGGATTGAGGGTCGTTTCAAAGTTCACTGAATTTCCAAAATCTCATCCTTTCTGTCACGACGTTCTCAGGAATATATGTCATCTTTTTATACCCTGTGTAAAACACAGACGTTACTGAACAAAATTCAAACTACAGCTCCCATGAGTGATCCCAGATAGGTACTTAGGTGCACGAGCGTCTCCCACAAGCTCTAAGCGACACACACTCAGTCTCCAGGACTCAGGCAGGGCAGACACGCGGCCAACTTTAAGATAAAGGTGTTTCCCTCTTTTCTGTGATCCACTGTCTACAGTTTCAGGTTTGCTGAAAACACGTAAGTTATCCCAAGCGCATAACCTTTCTGACACAGGCCACACATGTACTTGTGAAACGTTTTCTCGGTTTGCTATGTTATGGCGCAAGTGACCAAAGAGCACCGGACAGTGAACAGCTACAAATCGGGCTTCTCTGGGCAACGTGTAACAACACATGGCTCTTGAGCGGAAACCTGGGTGCCTGTTTGTCAGGTATACTTCTGAAATGTCCTTTTAGTCTTAACAGCACTGCTTTTTTTTCATATATACTTTTATTATAAAATTTTTAATTTTTTTTTAATATGAAAAGAGGGACATCTACACATAACTTCCCCAGCCTAAAACAAGTCACTGTATTTTTGTGTGGTTAGTATCAGTGTTTTTTCCTTTGTGAACTTGAAATTTTTTTTTAGTATTTCAACATGTATAATAATAATAATGATAATGATGATGATGATGATGATGATGATGATGGAGGAGAAGGAAAAAGAAAGGAGGGGGAGGAGGAGGAAGAAGAGCTTTTACAGTCTTGTCTTTTTCACCTGACATTATGTCAACCCTACGTTGCTCAAGGTTAGTCAAAATAGGGCAGATCATGGGGCAGAAACAACCAACCCCCGAACCGCAGGAGCTTGGCACAAAGGGGCATGTCCTGCTCACGCTACGTGTCCATCCTGGGCTGGCAGAGATGCTCCGCATCATCCCTCCTCAGTGCAGTCACTCTGGGACACAAGATGGCAGTGTGGCCGCTAACCCTGAAGGCTCCTAGTCCAGGAGCCAGAGAGAAGACCCACGCCAAAGCACATACTGGCGGCCCAAGCTTCCTCCAGAAAGTGAGCCGCTCACTTCTCATCAGTCCAAGCAAGTCTGGCGCCTCGCCTCTTCAACAGGGTGAGGGGGTGCACTCTTCTCGCATGGGGGGTGGAGGGGCAGGTGTCAAAGCCCTAACAACCCTAATGTCTAACACCGCTGAAACCAGCACTCTGGCAAACTTGGATGGACAACTCGAGGCAAAGATGAACTGAAACACTGCAAAGAAAAAACGACCCATATAAAAGAGACTAAAGGAATGTGCTCAGAAAGGCTGCAGAGGCCTGAACACTGATCGAACACCACCACCTAAACAGCACCAGGGGCCGTTCCCGCCCCTCCGCCTCTAGGAAGCCTTCCCTGATTGCTGAAGGCCACACTGCTCTGTCCTCATCGCCCTCGGCCCCGCCATGTACCCACCCACACCTTCTCCCACTGCCTCCTGCATGTGGGTTCCTTCGCGAATGACGCTGAAAGTTCTTCAGAGCCAAACTGTGACACATTCCACGTACTATTATTCAGCAGAACATAGGCCTTGGCAGGTGATCAAAACTGTGTCGAACTAAATACTTCCCAAATCTAGACGGAGGGAAATAAATTCTGAAAAAAGAGGTTTGAGAAATAAAACAACACTGTAATACTAGCACATGGGGGAAAAACTCAACTCTGGGCCAGCTCTGAGCCCATCGGCAGGGACTGACTCTGACCTAGGAACTCTAACTCGATCTTTTCACTGCCCACGCGTACCAGAGACTCACACACAGGGCACTGGGCATAGTGGCAGTGACACACAGATGACGACCCTCGGGTTTTTCCTTCCACATGGCTCGTATTTATGCCATCCTATAGGAGCAGGCTCTGGTCTTCATCCCTAGGTAACCAACTTATACTTCTTCCCATCGAAACCCATGGCCTTCCCTTTGATCTGGAATGGTACTGCTGCAACCTACGCCTTTAACTATGTATTTTTAACTGGTCTTTCCTCACCATACATATCACAATAAATTCATTAAAGTGCTCAGTATTCACGGGTCTCCATTACCTGCGACTGTCTATCCATAATTCTTCAATTAGGATGTCTACAGGATTTTCATGTAAAAAAAAGCCATTGAAGGGGAAGGATAAAGGAAATAAAATATAAACAGAGGAACAGAGAAAAGAGAATAAGGAATGTGGATGTTTAAAATATTAAGATTCTACTACTTTTCACAAGATCCCACATAACATTTGCCTGGCAAACCAGAGATGCATGCACTTAACAAGGTAGTCAGACATAATCTCTGCCTGTGATTTTCTGGTCTCGGTGCATTAATTTGGAACACAAAGTACGCAGTGCTTACTCTCTTTAGAAGTCAGCCTGGCTCAGAGCCACTCTATGGCAAGAGAAAAATCAAAGAGAACCTACAACCTAAACTGAAACTCTATCACTGAAGAGTCCTAAAAGCTGGTCATGGACACTTGTTTAGCCTCGGTATCTGGAATGGACAGTCAGGCAACAGCCTCGACCCCATCCAGAAGTGGATCAGGTCGCAGGAAATGAATAAGGCTTTTTTTAAAGATAACATCGTCAATAAAACTCATGTGGGACATGAGTACTTTCTATGCAAACAGGAAGAACTACATAAATTCCATTTCTACTAGCTAGGTTATCAGAAATCAACTGATTAGCGTATATTCTCCAATGACAAAATGAATGCAGAACTGTTCTTAGAGATAAGACTACTACTTGATAATAACAGGAATTACCAAAGGTTTGAATTACAGGCCCGTCAACAGATCTGATTAATCTCTGTTTAAAAGAAAAGGAAGAAAAAAGATAATGTCAATAAACTGCAGACAGGAACAGACCCAGTTAATCTCTGTTTAAAAGATAAGAACAAAGATAAGAATCAACTATGAAATGATAACGTCAGGTGAAGAAAGCATTCGAAAGTACTCAACTTGTTACCTACCGGTCCAAAGTCCCTGTGCTGATGCTTCCAAAGACCAGAACTCAAAACGTCCAACAGTCTGAAACAAGGAAAGGGGCCGCCAAGAAGATGGGAGGCCGAATCCTAAAATCCATCTTAAGAAAGTAGATCTCAGACTTCTTTTACGTCAAGGGAAGGAGAAATGGGAGGGCAGGAGGTGACTGACGACCATAGGCATCCATCCGGGCGCCAGCAGCGTCTGAGGAAGACTGTGCGTCCTCTGTAGACTCTAGGTGCTGTGAGTCCCACCCAGGTGTCTGCAAATCTTTGGTAAACAATACTTACTTCCCCTACCCCTTTCTACTGAGGGGCTGTTTTTGTAAAAGTCAAGCTGAACACAGCATTCCCGTAATGATCGGCAAGTCCACGTGCGAGACTGCGCAGGAGCTCTCAGCCTGAGTCAGGGAGGCCCCGCATTTCACGGTTACCGACGTCCATTAAAACAAAACAAAGCAGCTCTAGAGCAGTGCGTGAGGAGACTACGTAAAAGGGAAGAGCCTTCTGTCCCCCCGGGACGGGTCCTCCTCTCCGGGCTGAGCTGCTGTCACATCCGCACAGAACTGAGTCTGGATCAGCCTCGAAGTCCTCACAGTTCCAACTGGGCTCTTAAGGAGACAACCTGATTGTGTCCATTAACACCGTTTTATTTCTGACTTTTACCTGGCAGTTTTTTGATGATTCATACTCATCTGTTAATATTCCCGGCTTAAAAAACTGGACTCCTTTTCACGGATTAAAATTTCTTTGCAAGTTATCATATTACAATAAGGTGTTCAGTTCATCTAGATCTGGTAAATGTCAGAATTCTTTAGCAGGGCTACAAAAATTACAGTTTTTTATGTCTCCCAAAAAGTCCTTTCGGAGATTTACAAAAATGCCTTCCCCCCTCCACCCCAGAAGGGGTAAACTTTGAGTCAGACAGTTGTGGCTACATACTAAACCTGACAAGCTCAGGGGATGCCCACAGACCAAAGGGTGGTCGGAACGTAAAATTTCCTAACTAAAAGCCAGTCACGTCCTAGGTCTGCAGCTTCCTTGACAAAGGTCGATCTTTAACTCTGAAACTGTCCACTGTCTTGTGCCTCTCAGACAGCATCCCTTCCACCTGTCAGTGGTCTCCTTGTGCAGACCTCTCCCGGCCCCAGAGCAGGAGAGCGCCCCCTGACGTCTCCTCTTTGATTCTAATGTATGAAACAGGCTAAGAAACTGCCATTCTCCAGAGCATTTTCTCAATTCGTTGAGATTTTGCTTCCCAGCAATTGTCAGTTAGGCTCAAATACACTCTTACAAAACTTTTTTCTTAGGCTGCTGATAGTTTACAGAGTGAAAACACATGCATAAAGCCATCTGGGTCAAAGGGGAGGGGGATATGTATACACTTACATTTGAAAGAATCGGTCCTCTTGCAAAAGAAAACAGCTACCGAACAAAATCCCAAAACCAAAGCAAAACAAAGTTCTTCATTATGAAATTCTAAAAGCTTTCACAAAAGTTGTTGGAAAAGTGATGTTAACAACTAAATTTTAGAAGTTTAAAAACTTCCTTTGAGAGAAACTGAAACTTATCTTCACTCTAAGAAATACACATTTCAAAAACCCTAAGCAAGTTTATTTAGAAACAAAAAATTATAACAAGTACATTTTTAGAATTTTTGAAAATGCAAAAAGCTTTAATGTGAAACCCACTTTGTCCAGGATAAAACATTTTATCAAAGAAAATTCTAGATCGTTGTGCACTAAAATAATTTTTCAAAGTGGTACCACTGCTTGCCAAAATGTCTCTGCATAAAAATTCTACAGCTTTCAACTACTAATATCAAAAACACAGTGATCTATCTTCCGAGTTTCAATGTAGGGGGAAAAATGGCCTGAAATTCTGTAATTGCCTGGTAAGACATGGGTCAATTTTTAAGTTACTACAAAAAGCCGTAAGCTAACTAATGTATATTACAGTTGTCCAAATAAAATTAGGCAATAAGCAATACTTTGGTAATGTTCTAACATTTGTCTATAAAAGATCTAATTCAATATAAAAATTTTAAATGGATTACCTGACTCATATCCCACTCGTTAGCAATTTTAAAGAATTAGAATAAAATTCTCTATTTGATTTTGCAAAAAGAGATACATTTGAGAACTCAGAATAAGTTAAAAGTATTTGTTTTCATTTTTCATCCATTAATTATATGCTTCAAAGACTAAATCATGTCTTTAGATGTGACACTTAAGATAACTACAGTTACAGACCCTAGGATGCTATTTAAATGAACAGTGTTACCACTGTAAAGATAACCTGCTACAGTTTTCCCGAAGTGTATTCTGGATGATATAAGGCCTATTATTTTTGCTATAGAACGTCTTCCTTTTGCAAAAATTGGGGAAATACCAAAGCTGAAACAAAAGCAGGTTTGTTTATTTTAGGACATCTTGAAACTTTTAATATGGTAATGTGCATCTGGAACCTCCAGGAAGGAAACAGCAGATAGCACTTGCCACACGGATTTAATTGTGGCCCCTTTTGTGTTCTTCAGAACACACTTTGGGAAATGTGACCTTCTAACCAGAAAGAATGAACATTTGCCCTAAGGCTCAAGTTCTAAAGAAGATACAGGTCACTTAGGGTCCCTTATGTCCTGAATTCCCCAGGACTGAAAGGTTAAACTGAAGACTTAATTTAGGAATAAGATCATTAAGTATACACTACTTCTCTGCATAAACTGTACTTCTTTATCCAGTAAGTCGATCGGCACTCCTTTTTACATGGTGCCAGAAACTTCCAGATTCTCCCTTTCTCCCTCGGGATGCCTCGGTCCTCACTTACTAGCTCTGACGCAGGCACTGGGGGCTACCGGCTGACGTCTGCACTGTCAACACATTCTCTGCAATACTGCAAGGGCAGGGCCCCTGCCACGTGCCGCCTAGTGCCCACGACCACATGGCAGCGAGGCAGGCAGCCACCGGAATGACCCTGGGTTTGTTTCCACTTCACGAAAGCACCACGCTGTGTTTTAGTGAATCAGAAGACAGATCTCTGACAGTATTTTAATGGCAGAGCCACCATTAGGAGTGAACTCAACTGGCCAGCAGCTCTAC
This sequence comes from Pteropus alecto, assembly GCF_000325575.1. Classification (NCBI taxonomy): domain Eukaryota; kingdom Metazoa; phylum Chordata; class Mammalia; order Chiroptera; family Pteropodidae; genus Pteropus; species Pteropus alecto. Next base: position 30,442,134 of record NW_006441953.1, on the reverse strand, counting down.
CATGGAGGACCGAGGGTGGCGCCCAGAAGGCACACTCCAGAGGCCAGAGGCCGGGCGAGCTACACGGGAAGCTCCTGCACCTGACACACAGTTGCTGGGCATCAGGCATAGCTGCTGGACGTTCGGAAATGCCACCTGCTTCAGGTGTGCTTCCTGCAGCCCCGCGACACGCCGAACGAAGGGGAGCAGCGTGACTCTGACCAGTGGCCGACGGAGTTCTCCCGAGATCAATGCAACGAACTCCTCAAAACCCGAAATGCAGGCACTTTCAAGACGGGAACAACGCAAAATTCTCAAAACTGTATTTCAGATACTCAGCAAAGCATGACACTCGGCAGAGGTGACACATTTTGGATTGGAATTTTTACACGAATTAAGACCCTTTACCTCAAAAAACAAAAACAACAACAACAAAAACACCAGACTGAAAACTATCCGTAGAGCCCTGTACAGGTCAAAGCTCTTTAAAACGTCACTGATATGTACAAATCATAAAAAGTGTTACATTACAAAAGTAAATGTAAGGAGGGAAAAGTTGAAGACAAAGACACTGCATGGCTAACTATCCAAACACTAAACATAAAATATCAACTTTCAAATGATTCATGTTAAATATGAAATTGATTATTCTTTTCGTATAGATTCTAATCAAGTTTTCTATCATGTGAAATATTTGATTTGGGGGTTAGTCATAAGTATTCTGCTCGGGTCAATATGAAATCAGACTCCTCTGGGAAGAGATTATCCAGCCCTTGAAATGTTTAATAAGTTAATCTTATTCAAATGCACCTTCCAGGGTTTACCCCGCCACCAGTACCTGCAACTCCTGAAGTGACTTGGCTTAGAGTTGTGTCCCATACCCTTGGACGTTCACATTTCAACTACTCACTGGCGACGTCAAATGTCACCACCTACAAGTCAAATCTCCTACTGTGACCTTAGCCTCAGCAAACGGCCTCGACTTGCACAAGAATTGCACACGTACGCATGTACGCACGCCTAGTTAGCTGTCCCTCCTTCGACGTTCTTTCTTTCCTTCCCAGACACAGTCTCACATCAAGTAATTTAATTTCATCTTCCCGTGCTCCCTGCGTCACCAACCTACTACGCCCTGCTCTACACCTGAATCGCCACTGTGTGATCCATTATGTCCCAGCAAAATCCCCTTTGTGTCTTTATGTCCTTGGGAGACGGAGAGAGAAGCATTTGGCTGAATTCAGCTTCCACAGCAGAGCCAACGCCGCCCAGGCCCCCCGCGAGGCTAAGTGACTGGGCCTCTGGCAGAAGGTGCTGGGAGAGGCCTGAGTCCTCAGACTCAGAGAAAGGGCTGCGCAGACCTAAGGACCCCTCCCCCAGGCTCTGAGGTCTCTACTACAAGAGCAACTGAGGAAAGGGCGCATGAGAGCAGACGGTCACTGTGATGGTTTGCTTATGTGTCACCTTGACTGGGCCATGGGTGCCCACCTGCTGGGTGTTTCTAGAGACGGGATTAGCACTTGAATCACAGGCTGAGGAGAGCAGAGGGCCATCCCCAGCGTGGGCAGGCCTCCCCCAGTCCGCAGTGGCCTGAACAGAATGAAAGGCCGCAGGAGGAAGAATCTGTTTTACCAAGTTCCCCAGATGACAATGAACTTTATGTTTGAGAACAGTCTTCAGATACCCTTCCCCACCTTCAGGTCAGAAAGACACGTCTATATTTTCCTCTAAAAGATTTCAAGTTCTCCTCACATTTGTGGCAGACTGAATTACTGCTCCCGACTATCTCTCCCTGCCCTAAACATCCCTTTGTCCAGGGAGTCCCTCCTGTTATCACGGGATGGACCGGCAAAGCCCCCTGCACCACTCCCTGGGCCTGGTCTGGCCAGTGGACTGCCACAGACACGACATACACCATGTCCAAGCAGAAGCTTTACAAGTGATCCTGGGATTCTGCCTGGCCGCCTGTGGTACCACGGGAACAGCACGTCCCAAACGGGGCAGCCTCCTCCGCACGGGTCCCGGAATGAGAAGAACCCGCAACAGAGCCACGGCAGCCGACTCACAGCCAGTATGTGATGTGAGCCAGAAAGAAACGCTCAGCGTTTACACCGTTCACCTTTGGGGGTTCTGCGCAACCTTGAAAAATCTAATAACACATTCAAGTCCTTAATCCACCCACAAGTTACCTACCTAGACTCAGTGGACTGAGTCGTGAAGAATGCATCTAATGTCATTTTTTTCTATACGGAAAACTGGCCGTGCCGGCATCACCGAGGGCTCATCCCTGTGACCCCATCTGCAGCGGCGCCTTCTCCTGCACCGAAGCCCAGTGTGACCACAGTCAGCGGGGGCTCTCGGGGGCTCCATACCTTCAACCGGCACCGATCCTTTAC
>NW_006441953.1:30437360-30439645 GCF_000325575.1 Pteropus alecto | reverse complement strand
GCCTCCAGACCCTCCCTCAGGAGGCCGGCCCTGCTCTCGGCCCTTTGTTTGTTCCTATAATTTTAGAATCAGCCATCGCATTCTCTGAGAAACCCTATTAGGATCTCGGTTGCAAATGTGTCACATATAAAGATCACTTTGCAGAGAGCAGCCTGCTGTACGGCTCTCAGTCTTCCTAGTTATGAACGGGGCCATTTCTCCATTTCTGCAAGTATCTTTATGTCTTTTGAATAGGTTCTAATTTTTGATGCACAGACCTTGGCTGTCACATCTATTCCTAGATACGAGGTTACAGAGTCTCTTAGGTTGTCTACACTGTCATTATCTGCAAATGACAACAGGTTTGTGTTTCTCGGTTGCAGCTGACCCGCTAACGCTGCCCCGGGCCTGCTGGCCCTCAGCGGCCGGACCCGCGGGCCCTGTGTCCCACACCAGGTTAGATGGCAACGTCCCCGCCCCTCCTCACTGCCGCTTCTGCTCTGTAGGTTCTCTGCAGACACCCTGAGCCGGTTAAGGACATTCCCTTCCACCTGAAGGTCGCCAAGATCAGGGATCTAGCTCAGCCACCTCTCTCTGGCATTGGTGACCACACATTCTTCCTCATGTCCAAGTGCGGCTTTCTTCCGGCGACAGCGAAGCAGCTCCTGGCCCCTGAATCCCCGCCCCAAGTGTTTCTGTTTTCCTCTAACAATACTATGAGGTAGATACTGTTATTATTTTTTTTTAGATGAAACAGAAACTTAGAAAATTAATTCCCCCAAACACAATGAAAAAGCAAGAGTTGGGATTTGAAAGCAGGCTGAACTCGCCCTAGAGCCAAGCTCCTCACTAACACAGACCATCCGACAGCAGCTCACAACCACCCGAGGGCCACTTCTGGCCCCAAAGTGACAGCTCCAGCACCAAGGGTCAGCTCTGCTCCTGACTGGCTTTCCGAGAGTGACATCTGCTCCCAGGTGGCCCGGCTGGACCACAGAGTCCTTATGCAGTCCCTCAAACCATCGAAGCAGGAGCAAGTCAACCGGGGTAAAAGAGAGACAGGGTTATATGAACGCAGAACTTTAAATTCAAATGAAATAGGTTCCAAAATTTTGAGGATGAGCTATTACTCCAAGGACTTTAATGCCACAGCTACACATCTGAAAATACACAGATTGTGAAAGAAAATCAAGGGAGTCTCAACCATACACCAAGAAAATAGCAAGTCGGCACAGATACCACGCAAATAACATGTTTAAGGAAACTAGTATGTTTAATCTGGGAAAGAAGTTTAATGTGCACTATAACTCTGTTCACTCACACACACACGCACGCACACACACACACACACACTACATATGTGGTAGGGGATGGGGGAGCTGAGGGGAGTCACGGAGAATGGAGAACAGACTTACTCTATATTTTTCGAGAAGACCAACCAATGAATAAAACCAATCAAAAATTTTTCTAAGAAAAACACTGTCTAACTGTGGTGGACACTGTGGTGTACTACCCAGACCCCCAATGGAAGGACCTGTCACTGGCTGCCAGCTGTGCCACGTCGCCCCTCAGGGACTGCCGCACCTGCAGAGAGCTGCCCCATACAACATCTCACGCTGACTGCCGAGAGCATCCAGGTCTGGCCCCGTGGTCCAACCCGGGCCTATTCTAGCTTCGCAGCTCTTCATGGACCTGGCCAAGGCTGTGGCTGGACCTATCTGCATGACAGGCTAAGCCCTCCTTCCCTCCCATGGGTATGGACCCAGGGGACTCAGTCAACATTCTGCACGCTAAGCTGTTTTCCAGAGAACCTGACTCCCAAAGAACCCATGAAGGAACTGACTACCCCATCGGATCCAGGTGCCCCCTGACTGTATTCGCACATCACACACCACCACCAGGTGCTTACCATGTGCAAGACGCCGTGGGGGACACAAAGCAGCTTAATTTGGGGCGCAACAGTGGCATGTTGTCTAGTAATTTAAAAGCTAAGAAAATGTGACTTCGGCCCATGTACAAAATGAGCGTCCTCATCTTCAGTGGGCCGCACCGTCGTCTGCTCCCCAGATAAACCGGAACCCATGTCCCCGCTCTGTGGGGACTGTCTTCCACTTAAGAACTCGGATGTGCGAATCACGGTCCGGGGCACTCTCGATTAGTAGCTCCTTTTTACTCACCTGCTCACCAGCTCACTCACTATTCACGTTCCATTCACCTCTGTTCAGATCCTAATCCTATAACCGATGTCTTTATAAGAGGGACATCTGGACAGACACGCACAGAGCAGAAGGCCACAGGAAGACAGA
>NW_006441953.1:30436795-30437328 GCF_000325575.1 Pteropus alecto | reverse complement strand
CGCCGGCAGCCATCAGGAGCTGAGCGAGGCACAGCACGGGCCCTTCCCCGGAGCCCCAAGAGGAGCCGACCCTGCAGACACCTGAGTTTCAGACTTCTGGCCCCCAGAACCATGAGAGAAGAAACTGTTCTAGGCCCCCTGACTGGTTAGTGCGGTCCTAGGAACCCAACGCGGCACAGCCGCCTGCGGTCTGACGGCGGCCGCATCTGCGCTGCAGCAACCTTCGTTCCAGCAGAAAGTGTACAGGGGTGTGACAGCGAGGTGTGACAGTGAGGCGTGACGTGAGGAAACAGAGGTGGGCGGCGTCAGCTCCAGAGGCGTGCCACCCCTCCGCTCAGAAAGGTCTAATCCCCTGCCACGCAAACGTTTCTCAAAGCGGGAGAGCCCGATGCCGAACCTCAACAGGTGAGGGGACGCACCAGGAGCCGGGGGACGGCCCCAACACCTGGCCCCCGCTATCCGGACTCTCCAGGACTCTTGTTCACTCCTTCATCCAATAAAACGCAGCTCTGGGCGTCCTGATGACACTGACT
>NW_006441953.1:30429020-30436764 GCF_000325575.1 Pteropus alecto | reverse complement strand
GAAAGAGCTCCCGGCCCGCAGACCACCTCGAGGCTTGTTCCCGTCTCGGGAGCCGAGCCAGGGCCCACTGCCAACACTCTTCTCTTACCCGAGTTCTGGAGAAGCTGTAGCGAGGCTCACCTGCCCACAGACCCCGACTGTTATCGCTCTGCTGCCCCGGCCCGGGGCTCCCCAGCCCCTCGCTGGCTTCGGGCCAGTCCTGGCGCTTCTCCTCTACCCACCTTCACCTGCTCCGTCAGCGCTGCCCAAGAGCAAAATCTGAGACACACGTACATAATTTAAAATTTTCTAGTAGCCATATTAAAAAAGAAAGAAAAACAACTGAAATTAATCTTAATGTATTTAACTCAATATATTCAAAATATTATCACTCCAAATATAATCCAGGTAAAAGACTGAACGATATCTTATGTTCTTTTTTCCCATACTAAATCTTTGAAATCAGGCATGTATTTGACACAGCTCCAGTAAAAACAGCCACATTTCAAGTGCTCAAAAGCCACGTACGGCTCGTGGCTACCTTACCGAACAGCACAGTCCCAGCTGATCTCCAGTCCCATGACTGTGAATACCATCTAGGCAGCGATTACTCCAAATGTCATCTCTACTCTGCTGCTCTCTCCTGAACCCCAGGATTCTAGAGCCATCGATCCACTAGACGGTTAGGTGTCTAACTGGTATCTCAACTCATGTCTTTAAGAAAAAAATAAACCTTGAATTCTTATCACCGCCATCCTTGCCATGACCCTCCCAATGTCAGTCAAGGTCGACTCTGTGAATTCGTTGCTCCAGCCAAAAGCTTTGGCGTCATACTGACTCCCCCTCTTCCTCCCACATCCCATATCCACTCCATCTACAAATCCTCTGAGCTCTACCTTCGCAACGCATCCAGAGTCAGGACCTTCACTCGTTCTGCCCTCCCCCGAAATGCTGTGCTCCTGGGACGTCCCCACACCTTTCTCCCGTTTTTCCTGCAGGGCTCAGCTCAAGTTTTTCAAAAAAAATTCAAGCATAAATCCGAGCCCTTCTCTGTCCATCTATACGACACCACACCTCCACCTCCTGCTTGCTTTCTCCTCTTAGCACGAATTTTCGTTGGCCGTGCGCATCCGCTTGCTTGCTGATACTGTCGTCAGTCTTTCCCCCACCCCTTCCAGGAGAGAACAGTGCTGCACATGGTGGCCATGGGGGCACCCTGCTCAGATGGTCCTTCAAGAGAACCTGCTGTGAGGAGCCAAGCTGACCAACAGCCTCTGGCGGCTGCACATTCGAGTCACCAAAGCAAAGACATCGGGCCGTGAAGTCCCTCGGGCTGCCCCCAGCAGTGCTGAACAGACCTCCAGTTGGCCTGGCCAAGACTTCCCCTAAACTGTCCAGGCCTGAGGCTGCTCCCACCCAGGCCCTCCCCACCTCCTGCGCAGACTCACATCGGCCTGGAAATCGAAAGGTCCCTCCTATGCGCTCCTGCTCCCCCGCTCTCCCTTACTCACAATTGCCCCAGTAAGCCTTCTGCATGTCTAATCATCTTGGCATCTGTGCCCAGGACGGAGCGGGTAGTCATCAAACGCGATGTGAACGAATAAACCTCTATGAAGGGCAGGGCGGTGGAAAGAACATGAACTTCGGGTTGCAAGGACGGAAGCTTGGGCTCCTGCTCTGCCATAGATTATCTGAAACCTTGGAGAAGCTCCTTGAGACCTCTCAGCCAGTTTCATCATTTGTAAAACGAGGATAATACCAGGTCTCTCAAGGGCTGCCAGGAGGATGAAATGACATGGTTTACCTAAGGTCCTTATCACAAAGCCTGACATGTAGGAACCGTTTTAACAAGTGTGAGCTCATTGTCCTCCTTACCCATTTTCTGTAGCTACTTCTAAGCACTGTTTACGTTTCTCCTTCCCCATGAATTCTGACCACTTTTTAACGAAATCAAGCCCCAGGTAATCCTCTGCACCCACCAGTGAATCCCTTGTTCAAGTGAGCCTAACCGATGGCTGCACTTTATTTTCATTCCTATGATGGTCTTAGAGTTTATTTACTAGATTTTAGAAAACAAATCTCACCAGAGATAGATATTTTAACACTCTGAAACATAAGTTGTTGCCCTAAAGCTTCAAAAAAGTACACTTAAAAAAAAAAAAATACAACATCTAAAAATGCAGTTCAGTACCAATTTCCTACAGCTAAGATTTTTAGAGCTCCTTTAAAAATTGTTTTTAAGTTTGTTGCATTCTAGATCATTATGGAGTTTTTCAAGAAAATATACACTGACTTTGCATGGATTTCGATTTAGCAGTTTTTCAAAAAAAATTCAAGCACACGTAAGTGTGCGCTTATATATGCAATGAGGAGGCTCTGAGCAGAAAAACTAAACTATCAGTGGGAGGCACTGACAAGGAGCAGGAGATGTGAGGATGAGGGATTCTTACCTGCTTCTTTTAAAGTCTTCACAGGACTGGCTACATAAGTTGCGAGGTACAGTGCGAGAAAGTGAAAAGGTAGGCCCCTTGTTGCAAATTATTAAGACCACGAAGACTGCGACAGCAGAGCACCAAACCCAGCGAGAGCCCCCGGGACTCTGCAGGTGCTGGCTCAGATAGCAGCCCCGGAGCCTTCGTAATTTTTATTAATCAAATATTTAATGTGCAAGACAAAAGGCTGTCTTCCTTAATAACACCAAATTCCATCACAGGACGACCTCAGAGAAAAAAACATCCAGCCTAATGTCTAAACTTATTAAAACTAACATAGCCCCCAAGAAAAATTGTAACATGATCAATGATAATTCAGAGAAGTCAGAAACTTGTTGGTCGGTTTTTTTTTTAAGGCTGCTCAGAGTAATAAAGAGGCTACTTGGTTTTTTTAAGGCTGCTCAGAGTAATAAAGAGGCTACTTGGTTTTTTTTAAGGCTGCTCAGAGTAATAAAGAGGCTACTCGGGAAAGTTCACCAAGACACGTGAGTTAGATCGTTCACTGCAGCCCTGTTACGACAGCATGGGAGCCTATCCCACCAACCAGCTCAATAAATTCTGGCACGTTCGTACAATGGAATACTTGGTACACACAAAAAAAGCGGCAAAGTAGATCTGTACGTGAACTAGTTCTGTACGTGCTGATACGGAAAGTACTCAAAGACACAACGTTTAGCGTTTGTTTAAACCGAGAACGTTCTTTACAATGACTTCACATTTTTTTAGAAGTACAGGCATATTTTTTTCTATGGCATCCAAGAAATTTATCGGTCATTTTTTAAGATGAGTATAGGACGGCAAGGGGATGAAGGCTTACATTTCATCTTATAATTTACTTCTTGTCTTAGATTTCTAACATGTACTTTTAAAAGAACAAATAGGTTTTGCAACAATGACTTATATTCAAAACAATGTTTTGATAAATCACACAAAATATACTCTAACAGTATTAAATTAAGCTTTATATTTTATGTAAACAAGAAACTCCTTAGATGGTACCAGCAAAAAATTACTAACAAAAACACAACCGGTACTCAATTATTTGCAGTGAAACCCAAGAAAGCAGCGGCAAGTAACCACCGCCAAAAAAGGTCCTCAAATGTGTCTTCGATTTCAATTTCCCCTCAATTAAAATGTTTAAGGAAGAGGCTAACAAGGAGCAAAATGTTAATCAGACACTTAAGAAAAGGCTAGGAACTAAAGGGAAAAAAAAGATCTTCAATAAACCCCCAAACTGGACAAACAATCCTGAAACAGTTATGCACTCACTGGCTGTTAAGATTACGAAGGGACTCTGGAAAAAGTAGTTGAGCTAGAAGCAAACTCCCGGCTGAAAGGGAAAAATAACCACCCCCCACCTCCCCCCAAAAAACTGAAAATGCACTGAGGTACATTTCCTTACACATCTTTATCTCCATGCATTTTTTTTCTCCATAGGTGACTGGCTCATTTCACTTCAATGTGTACTGAGTGACCACTCCCCTGTGCCAGGCACCGTAAGACTCGCAGCACACAGTGCCTAGGCTCACTCTGTTCACAAGGGAAGCGCGCGCACACGCACACACACGCACACACACAGCTTCATCCTTCATCACTCTAGCTAGAAACACACACACAAAGCAACACATTCTCAAGCATTTTTGCAATTATTAATTTTCTACCTGTTGTACTGCCTTTATTTCTAATGCCATTTCATCTACTGGGATAGCCATATCATCCCCAACCCTTTGGGGCAGGTTTTAAGAGCAATTTACTAGGAATATATGATCTTTAAAAAGCTCATAAGTATAGTCAATGTACATTGAGTAGCAGTCAATACACGTTCTTCTGCAGCAAATAGGGAATTCCATATTTCAAGTTTCTGGATACAATGTGTTAATCGGTAAATGCATATAAACTTAAAAATAGTAACTATTTAATTAAAAGTTTCCAAATTATAGCTGGTTTTCCTCTCCTACTTTCTCTCTATTTGGCCAGGGGTAAGACTGCCAACCAGAGAAAAGAGACAGGGCTATGGAGAAAGCGTAGGGCAGGGACAAGCCTTAGAGATGACATCAAAAACAGAATTTCAATTTTGACAGTCATTCCAAATACTGAACAGTGAGAGTCTATTGCTTAATGAATAATTTCGAGAAATAAGATTAAAATGAAAACATGTGCTTTACTGAAAAATAATAGAATAAAATTTAACAATTTCCATTTTCCACTGACTTTCTTAAGCCGCACACAAAACACCTGGCCCACCTACCAACAGGTCTGCGTGTCTTCAAAATAAATAATTTTGGACCACCATCATGAATCTGCTGCTGCCAAAGCCCTCCCCAATCAAATACTCACTTTTCTGCTTATTCTCAGAATTAATGAAAGAACAGAGGTGCAGCTGGAGAGACCGGATTTTTTTCTTTATACACAAGCACCAGAAAAAAATCTGTGAACTCTGTTACAGTAAACTGGCATAAACTGTATAGTTAATCAACTTACCCAACACTAGTGTTCTCTGCACCTGCTCCAGCTAACAGGTAAAAGCTGCCACTTACTGAGCACTTCCTACGTGCTGGGCCCTGTTCTGAGTGTGCCAAGTGGATGGATTCGCCAAGCTCTCACATACAGCCACCTCCCCCGTCCCCACCCCCGGTGAAATCAGTCTAGAGCGACTGAGTTAATTCAGTCGAACACTTACTAAGTAGTATGTAAAAGACTACGCCGCACACTGGAGAGAACCAGCAGTGGATAAGATTTTCCTCTCTTCCCTCAAGGAGTTTATAATCCAGGAAAAACCTCCATGTAAAGAATAAAAAGTCAGGAGGAACAAATCACTGAATGGAGTCAAGCACTGTGTGTGGAAGGAGAATGAGGAGTGAATTCTGAAAACAAGGGAAGCCTCTTTCCTAGAAGTACAAGTACTCAAGCCAAACCTTCAGTATTAAGGGCTCTGATACGAAAAAACAGGCAGAAAGGACATTCCAGAACAAAGGAATTGGACAGAAAACCACAAAAGTGGCCAGAGGTCCAGTGTTGAAACGCGCAGTGACGAGAGACGCGGTGAAATAGGAAGGTAAAGGTTAGAACGAGCCAGACAACCTTGGCCTTGGAATGACTGCCTAACCCTTTAACACCAGGAGAGGTGACAGCGCCTCCAGGTGAACGTCCCTGCAGGAGTGAGCCAACCGGCAGGCTAGGTCATGGCCCCCAGGTGTGACAGAAGGAAGGCAACCCTGAGGACCTCGTGTACACGTGGGGGGAGGGCACGGCATGACTCGACTGACATAGTCCGCAGTTCTGGTGACAGAACACAGGAGGACCAGAGAGCCTAGAGAGAGGCCAGCGGTCAGGCCTGCGGTACCCATTTACGCGAGGGCTGCCGGGAACCCACAGGCAGCAGGGGGACCCTAAGGAAAAGGCACGCGCAGGCGGACCTGGCACAAATCTGGTCAAGAACGGGAAAACTCAGAGGCTCAGCCTGGGTAATGAGGAGGACGAATGTGCTGTGAAGATGTCACCTCACATCTGAATGAGGACATGCAACACACAAAAGTATAGCCACTCTAAGTGACACTACAAAGCAAAAACAGCACAGACAAGACTGTTCTCATTTCTCAGAATAAAAAAAACTAAAGTCCAAGAGAGATTTACCCACCCGCCTTGCCCACGGTGACCAGGGAGTGCGAGATGAGCTAAGACACACACCTGAGTCTTTCAAATCCACGCCCAGCGTTCCTTAAATAAGCCCCTCCAAAAGCAAACTGCTTTTTAATGAGTATAAATCTTTTCAAAAACCATTTTAATTGAAAAACATGTTATCTGCTGGCAGTACAAGTATATTTCAAACATAAGGAATATTTTCAAACTTGTGCTCCAATATTTTAAAGGAGCTGAACGCTGCTGGAATTATTTCGCATCTCCCCTCACTTGATCACTCCAATCATCCTAACAAGTGTCATCATTCTTCCCATTTTACAGATGAGGAAACTGGCTCAGAGGCCGTTAACTGCTCCAAGTGAAATGCTGCTAAAACAGAAAACCCAGGCTCAGTACTTTTCCATGCTGCTATTTTTTTAAATTCCATTACTTTTGAAAAGTACTGCTGTAAAAGCAGCGTGATCTATAATCATTAGAGAAGTGCTAAAAATCCACGTAATTTTCCTGTGTTTACAACTGTGTAACAAGTAAGCTAATTACCTGTAAAATAGAGCTGCCTTTTGTTAACACCATGTTAGAGACCTGTACTTTTCTTTAACAAAAAACCTACACCTCTAATTCCACTCAGTATGGGATTAAATATTTAAGAGTAGTACTCTCCCCTCCATTCGATGTTCCAGTGGCCAAACTGGCATTTCATTGATGAAACAGGCTTACACAAAAACCATTTATAAGGTGCCCAAGCTGAAGCAGTAAAACTTTTTCAATTATTAAAGATTCATTCTTTCAGAGGTACAGCAAATGAATCTAGAATAAGCAGTAATTGCTAGCAGTTTATCTATAGCAATGCAAAGGCACAATTTCAGAAACAGTGTTTGTCACAGAGGAATGGCAAAAAGATCCTGAGACCCATTTCAGAATGGATGGATGCAAAATAACTAATGAGAGAACATTGGACCTTCAAGATGCAGAGTGGTGAATTCCCCCACCCCCTTTAAATTCAAAGCCTATGATATGGTCAAAGTGTTCTGGCACGGACCTTATAAATTACATAGAAGAAATCGAGCTTGTATAGTTTTATCCACAGCATCACCTATAATCAAAACTGCTTGCCCCAACCCCTCACCAATCTCCTACCACCGTTTTTCCTTCTTAAACAAGCAAAGATCCAAAGATGTAAAACCCATTCTCAGGAACTTGAACCAAGTGTCCAACCCAGGTAATTATTAGCAGGAACCGCATTTAGTTAAATCATTCCAACGAACCACATAACCAACCCCCTCCCCATTTAATCTCCTATACTTTCTACAAGGTTACGTCTCTATAGCTTGCCTACAGAGGACAAGAACTGAGACGTGGCGAAAGAAATCAAAACTGGGTTCTGTCACATTTGGGGATCTGCTACCAGACGCGTGCAGGCCCTGTCCTGTGCGCACGGCCGGCTGCACGCTAAATCCTGGGGCAGCACGCAGCATTTCACAGGTGACAACCCCCGTTTCTCGGGCGGGGAGGTGCGGAGAGCTCCGAGAGGCCGCGGCCGACTCCTGTGCTCGGAAGCCAGCGGGCTCAGGTCCTCTCGCGCCGCGGCTGCGGGTGACTTTGTGGGCCCGTCACTCCCGTAGGCGGCCGTAACC
>NW_006441953.1:30413659-30428026 GCF_000325575.1 Pteropus alecto | reverse complement strand
CGGCCCCCGCCCGGGCAGTGGAGCTCGACTTGCTCCCCCTTCCCGGGCACATGCTCCTCGCGTCTGTGCCCCCTCGTCGCCGCGTCCTGGGATGGCTGGAGTGGGCGGTTTAAAATAAAGACTTAAAAAGAAAAGAAAAGAAAGAAACCCAGAAGACAAGCTAAAGAAATGTGACATGGCTCTTTTTATTAAGTAGGCAAAAATAAATTCTGGAAGATTCGGAAGTGGGAACCAAAAATGTGCACTAACCTTTTAATCAGTTTCTTCTCACACACCCACCCACCTTCCCTAAATGTGATTCCTAGGCCTGTCATAAAAAAGGAAATGGTTAAGTATAGGCACCAGAGAGGAAGGAGCCCGGAGATTACCTACTTACAAAGAGGGAGGGGGTCCAGCGGGGGAGCGACCTGCCTGCGATCTTGTTCTCTGATCTGTTTATTGAGCACCCACGGGGTGCCAGGCTCTGAGCTTTTATGCTCCGCACTTGGAAGGCAAAGATTCCGCAGCAGCTCACAGGCTCTTGGTGGAAGCAGATGTATGGGCAAACTGGACACTATGTGCTGGCTACTGAGTGCTGGAGGGACAGATGAGAGAGAACTGTCGCTTACACACTACCTACAAAGTGGCTCTCTGCAAACATTTCTTGTTTCTCAGAAGAAACTTGAGTCCAGGCATTAGCATCCCCGTTTCACAGGCTCCGAGAAAGTGATTCATTCCACCTAAGCCTTGCTGGTAGGGAGTGAGCAGTCTTCTGACTGCCCTATGCTATGCTGCCTCTTTCAGGAGGCGGGATCTGAACCCAGGCTCCTGGCTCTGAGGTCTAGGGTCTTTTCCTTTACACAGCTCTGGCCTGACAGCAGCTTGCTCACAGTTTTATTCTACATGTGTTCATCTCAGTTGAATATCTCTCATGGTGAACTACGGTGTGTTCATTCAATCAGTAAGTATCTTCTGAGCACCTGTTGATGCCAGGCAGGAGTGGCCCTGCCCTTTTGGAGATCAAACTGAAAAGAGAGGGAGAAGATGAAAGGGTGTGGGAAATTCACGCTGATCTGGGAGCAGAGGAGGGGCGACTAATGGAGCCTGGGAGTCCAGTTCCCAGGTGCCCCTAGACCTGGGATTTCACAGACTAGTAAAATGCCCCCCAAATTATAGAGGATTTGCAAAGAGTGGCCGACTTTTAATTTTCGTCACATTGAAAGCATCGCTGTCATCGATACTCATCATATTGTTAACAGCAAAAAAAATTAAAAATAGTAATAATATGTCTCAGGTATCTTAGAAGAAACAAAACAATCGGCAACTTTACACACATACACACACACACACACACACACACACACACACACACACACACACGGAGAGTTTAGTGTCCTTATTTCTCTCATTTTGCCACAGACCAGTTTTCATAAACCACAAGCTATGGAACCAGAAGGCATCTTGGAGAAAGAGGTATTTCAACTGAGTAGGAATTAACTAGCATTAGTAGGATTTTGAGTTGGGTGGGAAGAATACAGATTAGAGAATGAAAGTGTCTTGGTTACATTGTTTCCTTAACAAAACAGACCCCTGTCTTTCGTATTGTTTGCTCTGATAAAAGTCCTGGAAGGTTGGCTGACCCCAGCCTCAGGGCCTTTGCACTTACTGATTCCTGTTGCTGGAACCCTCTCTCCCCAATCTTCGCATAGCTGTCAACTCCTTGTTCAAGGCTCAGCTACGATAGACATATTTCCTGATCCTCAATTTAGAGTAGCTCACCTTTCCAGTCATAAGGCCACTGCCCTGTTTTGGTTTTTTATTCATAACTCTTTTCAGTATCTGGAATTATCTTGGTTGTATATTAAGACACAACTGGTAAAATCTCCGGGGAATGTAAAGGCCTTAAAGCACAGTTGGTATTAATTTGGGGAGGAAGAATTAGAACTAAATGTTAAATCAAGCTATATGCAATGTACTGATGGGCCCAAGGGCCAGACCAGGAGGAAACCTACAGAACAAAGATTTCTGCTGGGATTACTAACAAACCATTTACCCATTCCATAACAGAAAACGGAGTCTTTAAGTCGTACCCTACACCAAATTAACATTCTTTTTGACAAAAAACCTTGGGGAACCTATAGATCAAAGGCTGGGGATTGCCAGCAGGCTTTCTCACTATATACCCATGCCTTTCAGCTCCATGTCCTATCTTCCACACTGTACACCCAACCCATCGAAGGACAATCGGTAAACGACTTTAAACTGTCATTCGTAGAAACTAAGAATGATATATAAACTGAATTCCTGGAACACTCAGGGTCCCTCTCATTGTCTCTCTCTGGCTCTCTCTCTCTCTCTCTGGCTCTCTCTCTCTCTGGCTCTCTCTCTCTCTCTCTCTGCCCCTCAGTGTCTTTGTCTTTGTCCCTCTCTTTGTCTCTGTCTCTCTGTCTGTCCTTCTGAGTCTCTCTAAGGCCGTCTCACTGTCTCTGAGAGGAGACCACACTCTGTTTATGGAGTGTTATCCCTTCTCTTACAAACTTTCCTTTTGTCTCTAACTCTGCGTGTGCTTGAATTCTTCGCGGTGCTCCGTCAAGCAGCCTCTCTCTCAGCGCTGGACTTTAATCTACCGGGGAGATTCGCCCTGTCCTGCATCAGTATGGAAGCGGAGTACCACTCCGAGATTTTCTAAAAAGAACTGTCTTGGTCCCTGTGTATGTCCGCAATCATTGCTTTCGTTCCCCCAGGCTGGGGACCACTTACCAAGGTTCTTTAACTCCTGTGGAGGGCCAGGCAGTGATAGGGGGAATATGACCACTCCCAGTGCCCTCTGACTTGGATGGCCGGGATGCCAGCAAGGATTCCAGCAGACGCTAGCTAGGACAGCGGTTTGCAACCACGTGCATGGGTGGTGAACAGCTGGGCTGAGGCTGAATCTGGGATGCTTCGTGGTGCACAATCTGATGGGCCTTTAGAAAGCAGACACCAGTCCTCCTTGGCTCTGTGACCTTGGGTATGAAATCTCCCTCTCTGGGCCTCAGTTTCCCCTTCTGCACAGCCAGGAATTTCAGAAGATTTCAAAGTCTCCTTCTGTTGTGTGTGTGTGTGTGTGTGTGTGTGTGTGTGTGTGAACTTTGGAAACAAAATTTCAATGAAGCTGCACTTTGATAAAAGGGGAAAGCTCCCAGTGTGGGGGCAGGAGGTACATGGGAACTCTCTGTGCTTTCCACTCAATTTCTCTGTGAATCTGAAACGCACTGAAAAAATTAAATCCGATTTAAAAAACAAAAGAGTGGGTACAAACCTCAGCTGTCCTCCAACAGTAACAATACCAGCTCCTGTGCACCGACCTCCAGCTGCACGCCTGGCGTCCTCCTGCTCTGTCCCCACCTCCACAGTGGGCCTGCGCGGGGGACGTTATGCCCATGTGCGGTTAGAGATGGGAGGCTCTGGAGCGGGGAGGCGGCTTGCCCCAGGCCAGGCTGCTAAGAGGTGGCAAGCAGCAAGATTTGACTGTAGACCTGCTCTTGCCTCTGTGCCACACGGTGTCATTAAAGTCCGTCCCTCATCAGCTTGTAAAGGAATGATGCCCAGATATCAACCCCCGCCAGAGAAGCTCCCCGGTCGCCTCCCCAGGGAACCAACGCCCTCATTTAGGATTCTAACTATTCATCTCAGCTTGGATACTGTCAGTCAAGGTGGTCAACTGGCCCCTCTCACACACCTTTTCTCTTTAAAAAATGTTGGCTATGAGCTGATCATTGCTGAAAGTGGGTAACGGATGCATTCGGGTCATTTTTTCTACTTTAATGTCCCCAGGTCTGCAGCCCCGGTGACCGTCCCTCCCCTCGGTGCCCCGCACTCCTCCTAGGAGCGGTGAGTACCACACCAGCCTGTGAAGAGTTGAGGTCAAGTCTCTGACACACCTCACGGTATGACCTGGGAAAGCTCACTGACCTCCGCCAGGCTGCCTAGTATATGAAATGACGGAGGGATGATGGCGCTGGTCTGGCCTGTCCGTCGTATTCAGGGCTAAACAGAATCAGAGGTGTGGTACCCTCCACAGACTCTAAGGTGCCATATAAATGTCCAGACTCATCATTATTCCAAGGGCTGATGACTTTTCCCCACTCCTCTGCCTCCACCCCAAACCACATAAAACTCGATAATGTCACCAGCAACCGTCCAATCTAGAGGCAGCGCGACAGGTCAGCACACAGGCTGGACCACTGGGTTGAAGCTGGGCTCCAACACTTAGCTTGCCGACGTGAGCAAGCCATTTAGCCTCTCGGTTTCCTGTAAAATGGCATCGTAATCATAGTTCTGTGCCTGAGAGGGTTGTTGAGGGGGCGCAAGGGGATCCACGCGGAGAAGCAGAGCAGTGCCCGGCACGCAGTAGACACTCAGTAAATGCCGGCCCTCCTTACGTGGCCCATCCTGCCCCACCCCTGGTACCCCTCATCCTCTGTCCCTCCTGACTCCACCTCCTCTGCTGTCACTCGCCGTGCTCCCGGGGCAGTCCCGTCCTTGCTGCAGCCTGCATTAGCACAGAGACGGAAGGACGCCTGGATCTGTCTCCTCACCTCGACCTCTTCCCAAGGCCTCACGCCTGCCTCCTGCACGTGTCCACCTTGCTGGCGAGGCCGCCACCCCAGCACGTCCACAGTTGGCTCACCGCCTTCCTCGGGCGATCAGCGCCCCTTCGCCCATGGCTGTTGAGTGCCATCACCCTCTCCCCAGCGGCCGAGCTAGAGTCCGCATGCACCGCTCTATCCAACCAGCTTCAGCAAAGGACCCCGCAGTCAGGCTCTGGGGTCAGATGGCCTGGGCGTGAGTCCAGCGCTGCTGCCGGGCGGCTGTGCCGCCTTGAGCGAGCTACTCCCTGTCTCTGATCTGGCTTCCATGTCCCTAAAATTGAAACAACCGGAACTCCCTCCGGTAGCAAACTCTAATCTCTTGATTGGGCTGCCTAGGATATGAAGCCCCTTCCTACCTGTCGGGACTCCTCCCGCCTTGAAACTGGACAGTGACCATACCTCCCTCCTGACCTCCCGGCCTCAGCCCCGCGTGGCTTGCCACTGTTAATGACACGAAACGATTCGCAAGGCTGCATCTGCACTGGTTTGTCCTTCCGTACCTAGGAGGACCCCGCATCTGGGCGACTGAAGTGCAAAGGGCTCAGGAGTGGCTTCTGGTCAAGGTATTAAACTGTGAGCACAGCCCAGTCAGCAGCTGGTCAGCAGCCTGGCCTTCCGCAGGAGAGGGTGTTCCATCCAGGTGGTATTTGAAGGCCTGGAGCAGGTGAGCTAGCGGGTACTCACCCCTCTTCTCCATCAAAGGGGGCTCCCCTGCTGCTGTACCAAGAGGCAGGTCCCAGCCAGGCAAGGATGACAGGGAATTGGCCCTTCTCGCCACTAACGCACAGGGGTCTAAGAAGGGCACAGGTGTGTCTGATTCACACCTCTCAAGCACTCATGGGCCAGCACCGTGCTGCCTGACAGGGACCTGGAGGAATCGGACACCGACCCTTAGGGACCATAGGGTTGAAGGGTAGCTAGAGAGGGCATTTATTGAGTCACATCCTGGTGAGAAGGCGGTGAGGGTGGTGACAACAGTTGGAGACTGGAGGCTTAACTGCCAATCACTGTGGCATATGCCTCAGGAACCTGGAAATTCCTGATACCACATAGGCCATTGTCGGGTCCCCCAGCCGTGCCTGGTCACCGTGGAAACCCAGTAAAAAGGGCAGCTGGCAGATGCCTTTCGCTGGTTCCTGCATGTGCAAATACATATTGACACCTCACCACCTCAGTCCAACTGAAGTTAAGTTTACACTAACCCCTGAGTGCAGAGGCCTGGCCCCTCCCCTGGCAGGTGCAGCACCTTGGCCAAAGTCCCCACCTCTCTCTGAGCCTTAGCTTTCTTACCTGTGAAATAGGTGTGAGGACAATAGCATCCACCTTGCAGGTTGTCGTGAGTTTGGAGGGAGACCTAATTTAAGTGAAATGCTTGCTCACTGTCTGGCATGCAAACCAATCCAGAAGGAGAGGCTTCCTCGGGCTTGAGCGAGGCTTTGTTCTGCTGCAGACACTTCGCCTGGAGAGAGAACCAGTAGCTTCTGTGGGAAATGCATTCAAAAAGAAGCTGAGATGTGTAAAGAGGAAGGAGGGTGACATTTGCTGGGTGCTGTGCTTGTAGCTTCCTCTTCTGTTTTCCCACCAGACCTTCTGTAAAACATGTGAGTTTGACAATGCTTTCGGAACCAGATTTGCCTTTCGGGGGAGGCATGTGAAGTGGGCTTCCACCCTCCCAGCCCCTCAGGCTAGTCTCATCTCAGCTGCCAGAGTGACACTTCAGGTCATGTCACCCTCCCACCCCAAACCCTCCAGCAGCTTTCCAGGTCATGCAGAGTAAAGGTCAAAGTCCTTTACTCACGAGGCCCTCCCACCAGGCCCCTTCCGACCTGCTCGCACATCCCCCCACACCCCATGCAGTAGCCACGTTGGCTCTTTGCTGTTCCTCAGATGGGTTCAGTCGGCCTCAGGGCCTTTGCACTTACTATGCCCTTGACCTGTAAGGCTCTTCTCCTGCATACCAGCATGGTTACTTCTTCACTGCGTTCGAGCTTGGGTCAGGAGTTATGTGTATTAGTTTCCTATGGCTGCTGTAACAAATGACCACAAACTTGCTTACAACAACAGAAACTTATTTTTCACAGTTCTGGAGGCTAGAAGCCAAGGTGTCATCAGGGCCAAGCTCCCTCCAAAGGTACAAAGAGCGAGTCCTTCGCCTCTTCCAGCTTCTGATGGTTCCAGACATTCCTTGGCTTGCGGGCCACGTCACTCCAGCCCTCGGCCTGTGTGGCCACATGGCCTCTGTGTGTCTGTGTCTCCTCTTCTGCCTCTTATAAGGACACCTGTCATTGGATTTAGGGCCCACCCGTATAACCCAGGATGGTCTCATCTTGAGATCCTTGACTTCGTTACCTCTGCAAAGACCTTTTTTTTCAAATGCGATCACAACCACAGGTTCTGGGTGGACATGCCTTTTGGGGGCCACCATTCAACCCACTGCATTAAGGTCCTAAACATCTTCCATGGTCATAAAACAGCACAATCTCTTAGCCCTCTTCCTGCGTTACCCGGTCTTTCCTTCACAGCACGAGTCATCACATGATTCCTTGTGTATTTATTTGTCCGTGGCCCTTCTCTTTGCTCTAATTGTAAGTTCTGGGGGCAGGCGGGGCTGTGTCTACTTTGTGAACTGAGTTATCCCCAGACCCTAGGATAGGGCCCCACACACAGCAGGTGCTCAAAATAAATATTTGTTAGATGAATAAAGATCAGAAGATGCCAAAGGTTTACAGCCTAATTTGAGTCATTCCTGAAAGAGAGTTGTCACTGACAGCTCCTGATGCTATGGCGTTTACAGGGAAAATAAGTGTAATTGATACTTATTAAAATGGATATTATATTTATGTTTATATGCCACAATTATGTCACAATCCGATGATAATGTTTTACTATTCTTGTCAGGAAGCTGGCATCTTCCACAAAGAAGTGACTCTAAGTGATAAAAATGCGTCAGGTAAAACTCACAGCACAGAGGCTGCCTCAGAGTCAAGTGTCAGTCAGAGGCAGGTGGCTTTGCTTCTCAGAGGCTCTATTTCCTATGCTAGAGAGTTAGACTGGGCGGCTGAGCACCCAGGCCCCTTCGCTCAGGCTGGGAGACCCTGGCAGCCATGTCGACCAGAGCTGGAATAAGTGGAGGGGACCGGGATTAAGAGTTGGGGTTCTTGGTTGGGGGCCCTTAGAAGCAGACCTTGGGGCAAGGATTCATTGCAAATGGTTTATTATGGAGGTGAAGTCAGGAGCGTAAGGGCCCCTAACGATGTGTCCACTTCCCATCTCAGGAAGCTGTGACTTTGTTACATGACAGGGCAAAAGGAACTTCATAGGTGTGATTCGGACTGCGGACCTTGCTATGGGGAGGTTACTCTTGATAACCTGGGCAATAATCTAGTCACACGAGTCCTTAAAAGTAGAAAAGGGAGGCCGAAGAGTTTGTCAGAGAGACTTGAGGTGAGAAGGATCTGACCGCTGGCCTCGAAGACGGAGGAAGGACAGGGAGAGCCAAGACCTCAAGAAGCTGGAAAAGGCAAGGATACGTATTCTCCCCAACAGCCTCCGGAAAGCACCAGCCTTGCCTCTCCTCGATTTATCCTGGAGACGCTCGTGTGCAGACTCCTGACCTCCAGACGTGTAGGAGAACGTGTGTGGTTTCAGCTGCTAAATCTGGGGTCATTCGTTACAGCAGCAACAGGGAACTAACACAGCAGGGGACTCTAGGGAACACTGGCAGTGACCGGGCGGGGCATACCGGAAGTCAGTCCTCGAGCCCTGAGTCACCCCACCGAGGGCCCAGGGCTTCTGCTGGGAGTGGAAGGAGGTGGGCGGGGGCTTTAACTCCGGCGGCCAGAGCGAGCCCTCGGCAAGGCTGGCAGGTACCTGCAACTGGCAGTCGGGTGAAAGAGGCCTCCACAGCAAGGGCACGCAGGGACCAGATGGTGGCAACTGGGCCTTGGGGTGACTGTGTCAGGAATCGAGAGTCTCTCTAAAACACTAATCTGAAACACAACCTGCCTTGGCTGCCGATTGCCCACACTCCCTGCTTCCTCTGCCATGTGGCCTGCCTGTGTCCCCGGCTGAACCCTGCACCCTGCCCCAGCAGGCACCCCACCCTCTAGATACGCCCAGCCATTCACGCTTCTCCATGGCCCATATTTGTCACATGCTTCTGCCTTTGCAAATGTCCTTGCCGCTGTCTGGAGCACCCCGCCCCCACTCCTGCACCTCTTCTTAATTAACCGTGCTCTCCCTTGTGACCTGTTTCTCCTCCCAGTGAGGCCACTGTGCCTGATCCGCTCTGCCCCCTGGGAGCCTGGCCCAGGGCCTGACACCGCAGAGAAGGACTCTGCTCTGCAGAGTCCAGAGTCATGGGAGAGGCACGCCTTGCTGCCCACGGCCCAGCGCTGGCCTCCCCCCGCCTGGCTATTTTTATTTCTTCCCCCTGCAGAGGGGAGGCCTGTGGGGCAGGTTCTCAGACTGAGCCAGGGAGACCTGCAGGATGGAGTGAAGACCCTTGTGATGCTACCCCTGCCGGAGGCCATCGGGGTGGCCACAGGGGCTCCGCCTCTGGAGCACAGCCCCACGGCCTCAGTCCCCTAGGACGGTTCTGGTTTCAGGGCCCCGCTTAGCCATCTTCCTGCTGTGTGACCTAAAGTAAGTCCCGTCGCCTGTCTGCCACATGGCTGGGCATCCAGCTCTCTTTCAGGTAATGCTGAGGATCAAATGAAAAATCAATACGTCTAATTCGAATGTCATTTTAAGTGGGTAAAACAAAATTCAAATACTGAAAGGACTATTTACTCAGTGCCAATCCCGCCCTCATCCCCAGGTGGCCTGCCAGCTCTCCTCCCTGAAGGCTGTTTCTCTCCATCCCCTCCTTTCCTTTCTGCTTCTTTCTCTCTCTCTAAATATATTTTATTTATACATATGTAAATATGTATACACAGAGAGAGAGAGGTTGTTACGAGAATATAGATATTTGTATTGCTATTTATACACACATGTACCAACACTGTGGAGTACCTACTTTGTGCCCCATGCTTTGGCACATAGTAGGTGCTCATAAACGGTAGCTTTTATGCTGCGCCCTCCATCACCAGCAGCTTCATGATTTTCAGTTTCAAATACCGTTCCTCGAATGAGTGGCTACCAGGTATGTGCTGCCTTCCCCGCAAAAGTCATCTCATTTCATAGACGAGGAAACCGAGGCTCAGGGAGGCTGGCTGACTTGGCCGAGGTCACACAGCTGTCTGAGGCAGAGACAGGAGTCAAGCCGTAGTCTTTGGACCCCGAAGCCTGTGTCAGGAGGACCTCAGCTTCATTCTGTGGCCACTGTGATAACCTGACCCCAAGAAAGCTGTCGCCTTTCTCCACACTTGCTGCCAGGTGCCTTCCCCAGGTCCCAGGGGTGACAGTCTCACCAAGGCTGTCCCTGTGAGGGCCCCAAATCCTTTGGATAAACAATAGGGAGGAATGTGTCTGCCCCGCTTCCCACACTTCCGATGGGGCCCCTCCTTCCTCTGGGAGAAACTAGTGTCAGGCTGTCAGTGTCTCCCTGGACGGTGCCCCAATGTCCAGATAGGGCAGTGTCTTCGGCTAAGTCACACAGCAAGGGCGTGACGGGCCCAAAACTGGAACACAAGGTTGGCCCTGCCCTGCCCTGTCATAAAGGAAGTATTTAATCAATGCCAGTCTGGAAAGGGTGCCCCACCTATGCCTGGTCAGGGCACCCTAAAGCGTCATCGGGATTTTGGTTCCTGAGTTTGGGGCTCCCTCATTGAAACCTGAGCTCCTGGGAGGCAGGACCACCCACGGCTTGTTCGTCTCCATGGTCCCATCCCACTACTCCCCAGGGATGGGGCCTGGAACAAACTTGGACGAATGCATGAAAGAATTCTTGAACTCCTCTGATGTTAATTATTACTCATTTGAATGCAGACTCATAAAATAAGAACCCTCAGTGTATTTAGATTCTGTGACGTGTGGCTCCTCAGGATTGAAAGTCCCTGGACTAGCTGTGTGACATTGGGCAAGTGGCCTAACTTCTCCGAGCCTCGGCTTCCTCACCTATAAGATGGAAGTAATAAAACCTACTGTGAGGGTCGTGAGGAGGACAAAAGTCAGGCGGTACAGGCAAAAGCACCTGGCAAATAGGGATAAACCATATTAACCGCAACGGGCCCCCCAGCATACATCGGGCCCCATTTCTGTGCAGACATTCTGCTGGGCTCCCAATAACTTTTCTGTGGAGGACAGGGTCATTTGCACATCATTGCAGCTCGTCCTGAGTTTTCATACCTTTTTTTATTATTATTATTATTTTTTATGGCATCCTTATATTAAGGCTGTCATTTTCTTGCCACTTGAAACCAACTCATGATGTTGCGAGATCATTTGGCAGCGTTTGGGTTTATGTAGTCATCCAGAGGATCCAGGTACGTTTTTAACTTGTTCGGATTATCTTTAAAATCAGAAATCCAAATTAATATATTGTACAAGAAAAGCTTTCGGCTCATCGAGAATTTAACTGCGGATCCCAACACTGTCGAGACAGTAATGGAACGAGTTCTCGCACCTCTTACGTCAATCTCCTGACACGGAACATGCTTGCTAATTCTTCATCGTCTCTCGCCCCCTCCTGGAATGTCAGTGTGGCGAGCAGGGGCTTCTCCGTCTGCTCACCACCCCGTCTCCAGCACCTGGAACCGGCCTAGGTGGCATCTGGTCGCTGTTCGTTGAAGATCCGCTGAATGAATTCTCAGTTCGGTACCTGGGTCGGGAAGGCACCCTCTTTCCCATTTCACCGAGGAGCAGACCGAGACACGCAGGCAGAGGGGCTTGCGCTCTTGCCCGTCCACGCTCCTCCCACCACAGTTCGACTTTGGAGCTACAGGGAGTGGAGGAGCTCAGAGCACGGGCCCTGGACTCGAGGCCTGGCTCGGCCACTTACTCGCCATGTGATCTGAGGCAAGTCACTTGAGCTCCCTGGTCCTCAGTGCCCTCTCTATACACGAGTGGGTAATAGTAGCTGCCTCGTGGGGTTGTACGAGAGCGAAACGAGGTCGTCTCTGTACGGGGATGAGCCCGGTGCAGGGAAGAGCGCGGGCAGTGTCAGCTGTCACGACGCCGTCTGTCGCACTAAGCAGAAACAGGTCCAGAGAGCAGTGACTCAGCCGCAGTCTCCCTGCTCAGCTCCACACGCCCCACCAGCTGCGCTTGGAGACTGACCGCACTTGGGGAGTGAGCCAGGCCAAGCAATGGACGCCCAAGACAGCTGGGCTGTTGGCATGCTCCATCCTGGGCGGGGCCAGCCTGGGGATTTGGTTATCTGTCGGCACCACATTCAGCCCCTGGAAACGGGCACACCCGTATTGGCCTGCATTGGTCCATACCGGCCACAGCCGCTCTGGCCCAGGCTGGGTGGGGAGCAGAGGGTTGTGGGCCTGGCAGGGGGTATGGGATGGGGGATGGGAACGAAGAGCATGCCGAGAGGGAGGGGAACCCGCGGCTGGAAGCCTGCCTCTGCCTCGGCCACGCCTGGGCACGGACCCCATCCTGTTAGAGGCTGGGGCTCCAGAGGCCCCCCCATCCCGCTCTGGAAGGCTGACTTCTTTGACCGGACTCGCAGAGACCTGAAGGCGGTTCTAGATGCCAGGAGACTGATTTACAATGAGCCCCGGGTCTGTTTGGCAGAGAATCGTCACACCCAGGGTTACTCTTTCGGGACAGAATCAAATTCTGGTTAAGAACTTGGGTCCCGAAACCCCCTCTCGAATTAGGGTCACTTCTGGGAAGCGTGGGACAAGCCTCTGCAGACTTAGTGTCATGTGGTTCAAAGAATGAGGATCTGGGTGCCAGAATGACCTGTCTCTGCTTCTTGCCCTCCGTGCGTGACCTCCCTCAGCCTCCGCCTCCCTGTCTGGAATATGGCACAAGGACAAGCTCTCCTCACAGCGCTAAGTGAGGAAGAGCATGTAAAGAGGGTCCCAGAAGAGCCCCTGCCCTGAAGGAAGGACAGCGGATCGGCGGCTCTTGAGGCGTGCCCGGTGGCTGGGACACCTCTGTCTTGCCACAGGTGCCTGATGACCACCTTGCCACCACGACTCCTCACGACTGGAGCGTGCTCCCGGGAGCCAGCGCGTCCCCAGAACCGTGTGGCCTGCGGGGCTCTCGCCGCGGGTTCCCCTCCCTTTGATTCAGTGCCGAGCGGGTAGAGGTCTCCCCGCTGAGTCACAGTCCAGGGGCTAAAGTGGGACAGGCTGACACACCTTTTTCCATCGTGGGGCAGACCCACCGTGGTGGCCGGCACCAAACAGGTGGCCTGAGTGTCAGAGCTAAATTTGAGTCCTGACTCCACTGTGTGACTTGGGCAAGCTCCCTAATCTGCCTGAGCCTGCTTCCTCTTTCGTAAAACGGGTAACTAACTCATCGTCCTGGAAGAGGTTAGTCAGTTCCGTACGGGCTCGACACGGGAGGAACATCGCCCATCTCTGAGGAAATGGGGCCCTTTCTGCACCGGCTCCGGGTACCAGGGCCCCAGGCCCCCGATGGAGGCTGAGCTCCCAGGGTGGAGGGGACCTCAACCATGCCGGCTGAGAAAAGCATATCTGGGGGAGACCGTAACCTAGGCCGATGACCCCTTTCTGCCCCAGGGAGGGCCTAACAGAAGGGAGAGCTTGCTGGGTCCCTCCAAGGACAGAGGTCATGAAGACAGGGACCTGGCAAGCTCAGGACTACAAGAGGAGGATCCAGAAGCCTCTGGTGGGCCCAGAACCCTCTCAGAGAGGGGCTTCTGCCCCAGGGAGGGCCTAACAGAAGGGAGAGCTCGCTGGGTCCCTCCAAGGACAGAGGCCATGAAGACAGGGACCTGGACTGGACTACAAGAGGAGAACCCTCTCAGAGAGGGGCGAGGGTGGGGACAATGACCGTGAAAGCCCTGAACCTCGGACTCCACCCATGTTTGCTCCTTGCTGTCTCTGTCTGTGTCCTTTTAAAGCAGGAAGGGCGGTGTCCTTGATCCTAGGGGAAGGAGTGGGCAGTGGCCGGCTAAGGAGGCAAGGAAGCAGGCCCAGCCCGGGCCAGTGGGAGGGAGGACGATCTGGAATGCCCGCTGGGCCCTGAGCAGTCCTTTCCAGGGCCATGCGTGATCTCGGGGTTCCATGAGACGTGTGAGAAACGGTTCTGTGCATGGTTGTGCAGTTGTCCTCGCTGTCCCTGTGGGACCCTGCCCCTGCAGCTGGCAGCGGTGAGAGGACTCTGGGAGATCGGGGTGGATGGCCCTGAGGCAGGGTCCCTCCGCAGAGGAGCTGCCAGCAGCTGCGTGGGCCTTGCAAGAGACGGAAGTGAACTCAGCTGCCGATAGCTTCAAATTGTGGCAGCGCTTCGGAAAGCGAGCACTGTAAAGAGGAGTGTTTTAAAGGTTGACATGGCCAAGGCGGGTGACAAGATGAGGAGGCCGGTCTTGGGCGGAGACCCTTTCAGAGCCCACAGGGGCCTCTCTAAGCTGTCATCGGCCCCTCATCCCCATTCAGGGGTGAGGACAGGGCCATCCAGAGAGGGATGGGGGGGACCAGAACGGCCGAGTGAGCACCCGTGTGCCAGGCGCTGCACACAGACGCCCAGGCTCGCAGAGCCCGCGAGGGCGGGTGGGCGGTCCGTTTCACAGAGGGAGAAACTGAGGTTCAGCAAGTTAAACTACCTGGCGGAGGTCGCTGGGATGCAGCCTTTATTTATTTATTTTTCCTGATACTTCCGCTCGTGGTTA
>NW_006441953.1:30377238-30413086 GCF_000325575.1 Pteropus alecto | reverse complement strand
GCCCAGGGTGGAGGGGACCTCAACCATGCCGGCTGAGAAAAGCATATCTGGGGGAGACCGTAACCTAGGCCGATGACCCCTTTCTGCCCCAGGGAGGGCCTAACAGAAGGGAGAGCTTGCTGGGTCCCTCCAAGGACAGAGGTCATGAAGACAGGGACCTGGCAAGCTCAGGACTACAAGAGGAGGATCCAGAAGCCTCTGGTGGGCCCAGAACCCTCTCAGAGAGGGGCCGAGGGTGGGGACAATGACCGTGAAAGCCCTGAACCTCGGACTCCACCCATGTTTGCTCCTTGCTGTCTCTGTCTGTGTCCTTTTAAAGCAGGAAGGGCGGTGTCCTTGATCCTAGGGGAAGGAGTGGGCAGTGGCCGGCTAAGGAGGCAAGGAAGCAGGCCCAGCCCGGGCCAGTGGGAGGGAGGACGATCTGGAATGCCCGCTGGGCCCTGAGCAGTCCTTTCCAGGGCCGTGTGTGATCCCGGGGTTCCACGGGACGTGTGAGAAACGGTTCTGTGCATTGTTGTGCAGTTGTCCTCGCTGTCCCTGTGGGCCCCTGCCCCTGCAGCTGGCAGCGGTGAGAGGACTCTGGGAGATCGGGGTGGATGGCCCTGAGGCAGGGTCCCTCCGCAGAGGAGCTGCCAGCAGCTGCGTGGGCCTTGCAAGAGACGGAAGTGAACTCAGCTGCCGATAGCTTCAAATTGTGGCAGCGCTTCGGAAAGCGAGCACTGTAAAGAGGAGTGTTTTAAAGGTTGACATGGCCAAGGCGGGTGACAAGATGAGGAGGCCGGTCTTGGGCGGAGACCCTTTCAGAGCCCACAGGGGCCTCTCTAAGCTGTCATCGGCCCCTCATCCCCATTCAGGGGCGAGGACAGGGCCATCCAGAGAGGGATGTGGGGGACCAGAATGGCCGAGTGAGCACCTGTGTGCCAGGCGCTGCACACTGACGCCCAGGCTCGCAGAGCCCCGCGAGGGCAGGTGGGCGGTCCGTTTCACAGAGGGAGAAACTGAGGTTCAGCAAGTTAAACTACCTGGCGGAGGTCGCTGGGATGCAGCCTTTATTTATTTATTTTTCCTGATACTTCCGCTCGTGCTTATTTTCATTTTTCTCTCTCCATCGCTCCCTGCCCCCCTCCTTCTTTTATGAATAGATTCATGGAGTGAAATGCACAGACCTGAGCGTTCGATGAGTTTCGCCAAGTATACGCTCTCGTAACCACCGCTCCCATTAAGGCCGAGGGCGTTTCTATCCCCCGAATCCACCGCCCTCACATCCTTTGCTAATGGACTCCCCCCGCCCCACAAGAAAAGCAACCCTCGTTCTGAACCCCATCCCCGCAGATGTGGATTTGCCTGTTTTAGGGCCTCATATACACGGATGCGGGTTGTTTTTGCCTTAATTGGGATCCAGCACGAGATGCACAGCGGAGGGGGCTGAGGTCAGCGAACATTTTCCGTGCGGCGTGTCCTTGGGGCCCGGCTCCCACTGGCGGGGCACGTGTGTCCCCGTCACGCTCCTCGCATCCCCAGCCACGCTCCCCGCCACACGCCGACCCACTTCCTCTCTGCGAGCCTTCGCTGCCCCACCCACTGTCACACGGTCCCCGTGCCCCAGGACGGTCCTTCATAGCCCCAGATGATGAAATCGCTGGTCGGACTACTTTACCTTCAACACCCGAGTCTCCTCCGGGAGGTCAGCGCCCAGCACGGTGACGACAGGGACGTGCTTGCCGCGTGCCGGGGAAGGGAGGGCTTTGCATCTACATTGCCTGTACGTGGAATCCTGCGGCATGTGGTCCTTCGCGACTGGCTTTTCTCTTCAAAGGTCACCCATCATGTAGCATGTGTCGGCACGTCGCTCCTTGTCATGGCTGGATAGCATTCCATTGCGTGACATACCACGTTCCATCGATCCGTTTTTCCATCTAAGGACATTTGGGCTGCTCCCACCTTCTGGCTGCTGGGCACAGCATAGCGCTGTTTGGACGCTCAGCCTTTCTCCGCCCCAGTTCGTCCACCTGTACAATGGGGGTAATAAACGTACCCACTCGTGGGGTTACTGGGAAGATTCAATGAGTTGTAGACGCAAAGCCCTTACCTGGCACGCGGCAAGCCACGCCCCTGTTGTTCCCATCAGGTGTTCACCGCACAACCTACCGTGTACCGAGCATCACCGTGTACCGCGCCGAGCACTCGCCTGTTTCCACTCCCTTCCCACTCATCCGTTAATTCCTCCAGCAGCTTCCTGCGGTGGGTCTCACTGATCGATTCCACTTTTTGGACTACCTAGCCCCCGAAAGGTCAGCTAGTGAGTTGCCTGTGGAGGCAGGATTTGAGCCCAGCCAGCCTGGTCCTAAAGCCCGTGATGCTTCTGCTGGTCTGCACTCGGGGGGCTGTTCCCACAGCTGTCCACACTGAGGTCAGCGGTGGCCGTCTCCAGGCGGGGCGCTGTGTGACACTTCCCCTTTCTTTTACCCTGGACTCTCTCTGTTCCATGTGTCCGAATCGATTCATTTGTTTGTTTTCACAATGAGCACGTAATGATGCTGTGATCAGGAGAAACAGAAAACGTGCCTTTAGACGGTGGCATGCCATGCGTTAAGTGACAAGAGCCGCACACGACTCCAGGTGTGGCTGGACCCCAACCCTGTGGGGACGTGCACAGAAGCCCCCGGGGGCTGCTCGTCAACCAAGGCTTGTCTCTGCAGACTGCGTGGGCGAGTCCGTGATGTTTCATGCAAGTTTGGCTCTTGCTAGTTTTTCCAACTTTATTTTGACAACAAACAGGTATCGCTTTTATATTCGGAAAGAAATTGATTCTAAAACCAAAAGACAGACCCAAGGATGTCTCTGCTTTGGGCCCGGCTGGCCAGGTGGGTCTGATCCGCTGACAGCCAGGGAACTCACAGGAAGCTGTCAGGCAGGAGGTCCTGCACCCAGGGGTTGCTAGCCCGACAACTGCCATTTGTCACCCCACCCCCACCCCAGGGACACAGACAGGACGCTCCAACTTCAGGGCTTCTGGCACAGCACCCAGAGCAGGGCCACCTTGGCCCTGGGCTGTCCCTGTACCGCCCGCCTTCCCAGCCCCTTCATCTTCACTTATGCACTGCCTTCCACCTGGAATCCCCCCCTCCCTCCATGTGCATTTCCCACCTGGAATTCTCCCCCAACCCTCGTGCATTTCCCAAATCCCCACTGGCCTCTAGGCACAGTTTGCAGGACTCAGTGGGGCATCAAAAAGAGGCGACCGAAATAACAAGGTGTTTCTCCTGGCTGCGGTGTGCGAGGTGCCTCCACACCCTTGTCCTGTGTGGTCCCTACCACGTCCCCAAGAGGAGGGTGGTATGCCTATCCTGATCACAGCTGTGTTCCTGGGTTCTCGAACAGGGCCTGGCACACAGGAGGCGCTCGGCGCCTGTTGAATGGATGGCATTGGTGCTGGCCCCACTCTAGGATGAAGATATCCGAGGCCCAGAGAGGTCAAGCAACTCGTCCGAGGCCGCACAGCCAGGAGAAAGCTGAGCCGTGACGACCTGTCGGTGCTGTCTATGCCAGGGCTCCACCCCACACCAGCGCGCCCCACTCTGAGATCTGGTTTCCAGTGTGGGGTTGGTGCTTGGTGGTGTTGCTAAGGACCCTCTGGGAAGGATGTGGGCAGCGGTGCCTGGACATTGGCACCAAATGGCCAGAGCCCAAATCTCAGTTATGCTACTTACTAGCAGTGTGACCCTGAGCAAGTGCCCTAACCTCTCTGTGCGTGACCGTCATGAGGAGTAAATGCCCGTGCCTGGTCCGGAGTACACGTGATCTTTGCTGGTTGAGGAAAATTGAGCTTCTTAGGGCGACAGCTGAGCTTCTTGGCTGAGCCGGGTCCCCTGACCCATCGTGGCCAGTAGATTCCGGGCCGTGCGGTGGCAGCCAAGCCTCCTCCTGGCTGGGGGTGGCCATTGAGCCCCTCACCATAACCGGGCATCTCTGTAGCTCCCTCTCCCTCTGCCTGACACACACTCGTGTCTGCGGCCCCCATACCAGCATTAGACCCCGCCCACCGAGGGAGAGGGGGAGTTGGGCCCCTCTGCACGAGGCTGGGGACTCCTGGTGTAGCCAGGATGGTGGAGAGATGGCCAAACCCATAATAACAATAAGCAGGGGCAGGGTCCGCATGGGCGAGTCCAGAAATCTCCCAGAGGCAGTGCCATTCGATGGGGTTGTGACAGCCAGGTCAGAGTTTGATGAGATGAGCCAAGCGGACAGAGACTTCTCAGCTGTGGAGAGCAGTGTGTGCAAAGGCGGGGGTGGCGGAAGATGCTGCATCTGCCCCAGGGTCACCTCTGCTTTGGCAGGACACCCAGGGCAGGCCCAACCCAACCCTGACAGCAGCTGCCAGGAAAACAGGTCAGAGCAGGACAAACCCAGGCAGCTGCACTGCACGCAAGCTCAGCTGGGCCGTGCAGGTGGGTGGGCTGCGCGGGTGTGGGCGACCAGGCCGACCCCTTGACCTCTCTGGGGCTGTCACTCCCGCCCTGACATTCAGGCCACCCAGCAAATTTGCAGGCCAGTCACAGCCAGCAGGAGGGGGAGCCCAGAGCGTGGGTGGGACCCCAATCCCCGCCCAGCCGTTCTGACCTGGTTCCACTCAGGAACGAGGCCCAGCCTCATGCGGGCTGAGTCTGCCCTCGGCACAGGTGGACACTCACCCTACCTGGAGTCGTCTGGGAGAGGCGTGGCTCTGGCTCTACAGTGGGAGTGGCCGGCCTCTGGGAAAGGCCAAGGACAGCCCAGGAGGGCGGGGCCCGGCCAGCTCAGCTCCAAAGCCAGCAGCCCCGTCCTGATGGACCAAGGCCAGGTCACTGCCCTGGCCCCCTGACGCATTCCGTGCCCGGGGCTGACCCCGTCCTCCCTCCATCCTGTACCCAGCCCGCCCGAGGTGCTACCTCTCATGCCCCCTCACCCCTGCACGAACCCTCGTTTACCAGGCATTTCACCTAAAACGTGCCGTCATCCCTTACATAACAGCACCGCTCAGCCGCTGCCATAGGCAGGCCCCGTGCCGGGCGCTGGGCCCACAGGAACCGCAGGCGGTGGAGACAGACAGACAGCCGCGGGCGGCACCCTCCACCGACTCGCAGGCGCGGGGTTGGGGAGGGGTCAGGCCAGGCTTTCCAGAGGAGGCGGCCTCAGCCTGGAGGCCCCTCCCCTCTTAAGCCCAGGTTTACTGTGGGCTCCTAGGGCCTGAGCACGCCCAGGGCTTGGTGGGGCCAGTGAGCGACCTGCAGTGAATGCATGAGTGACCCAGAGTTCTCAGAGAGAGAACGCGACTCTGCGAAGTGACCCAGTTGAGTCTCTTAGGGTGGCACTGGAAGAGTCAAAGAGTGTTTGGTGACTGAACTGTGGACGGTCCCCCTTGGCTACCCGGTGTGGTGGCCCAAGTCCCCCACCTGGGCCTTCTCACTCGGGAGGTGAGCAGGGCAAAGTGTTCCCCAGCCCAGACTCCCAAAGGGCAGGAAGGTCCTGAGAGTTGGCGCCTTTGCTGTGCTGTGTTCTTAGTCTCCCCACCTGTGAAATGGGATCCTATCCGCGGTGTGACCAGGGCTGAGATGGGGGAGAGCGGCTTAGCAGACATCGAGGCCCTGAGGGTTGTCAGTCTGGGCTTCCTGCTCTCTAGAGCCCCGCACCGTCCCCGTGCAGACTCAGAGCGGGCAGCTCCCTTATCATTCAAGCTCCCCGGGCACCCCGGTGCCAGCCATGCTGGCTACTGGCACCCTCTTTAATTATCGTGTCTGTCCACACATCCTGGAGCAGCTCTGTCTGCCTGAATGCACTCATTTAAGCCCCATAAAACGGAGTGACAATGAGCCATGTCAGAGATGAGGATAGAAGGCTTTGCAGAGGCCTCCCGACTCTAACAGGCACGAGGGAGATCAGGCCGGGGCCCCGGAGGACAGCTGGGGTCTGTCGGCCAGAGGGCCTGGCAGGGCCTGGCCCTGCCCCTCCTGGGAGGGGAGGTGAATTAAAGAGATGGGAGGTCCTGGAGGGTGGGAAGGAGAGAGGCGGTGCGGGCAGGTGGGTGGGGAGGGGACATCTTGGAAGCGGCAGCCCGGACAGAGAAGCTTTGGCCTGGACGCAAAGGGCCCCTGGGCCTGGGCAGCCCTGCCGAAGCACATGGAGGCCTGGGCAGGCCAGCACTCGAGGGGGGCTGCAGCCAGCTTGAGGACGCCCCTGCAGCCCGTCAGCGGTCCCCTCCTCTGTGCTCTCAGCAGTGGCCAGCCCATACGCGCTCTCCCTCCCTGGCAAGCACGTGTGTGCCCGCCGACACGCCTTCACGCACACACAGGCACACACACTACCTACACACACCCAGCATCACCGACCAGTGCTCACCACTGCACGTGTGCCGACGCCCCTGCCCACTCCGGGGGCCACCGGTCTGCCAGGAGGGCGTGCAGGCGCACGCCTGGCACCTTGTCCCGAGGCTGCCTGTGGCTTGAGCCCACGGAGACCCCTGAAGCTCTTGGCGGGGCCCTGGAACTCCTGGAACAGTCGGGGCAGGGATGGAGTTCTCTGTGCAGGGACCACACGGCCCCGCTTCAGAGCCAGCCCTGCCCACCCTCCACCCATTCCACAGCTTGGAGAGAGCAGTGAGGTGCCCGCCCTTGGAGGTCCCCTACGCGGAGCTTCTGTGCCACGGGGCCCCTGCCTTTGCCATCTCACTGCTCCCCACTGGTCCTGGTGTGACACAGCTTGTGATTCACGTTGTTTGCCAAAAATCCTCTCCCAGCCAGCATCGTGAACAGAGCGGAGCTTAGGGAATTGGGGGGAGTGGGGGAGGCAGTAGGAGGCTTCACAGGACAGCGGCCCAGACATCCGCCCATCACCCATGCTGAAGACATCCAGGTGTGGTGGCCATCGGCTGCCCTCGGTGCCCTCCCTCTGCCCTCCTCCCAAGTCCAGGGCAGACCTCACCCCAGCGACCCTCACCAGCGATGGCTCAGACGGAAGATTCTGCCTGAGGTGGCTGAGCGACCTCTCTGGCTTTCATTTTGGTCAATCCGCCTTTGTGAAAATGGCTTCATCACAGAGACAAAAGCCACAGGGCAGAACTAGCTCACAAGGCACAGTCCAGACCCTGTGCCCGGAGTGTCACAAAATGACTCGAAGTCGCAGTTTTTAACCATTCATAAACTTTTCCCCCTACGTTTACTTTTTAATTGCATTTTTTGTTTAGATGTAATTCACATCATATACAATTTGTCGTTTTAAAGTGGTTTTTAGTGTGTTCATAACGGGGTGCAGCCATCCCCAATATCTAATTCTAGAACATGTTCATCACCCACATTAGCAGTCACACCCATCCCTTCCCTTCCCCCAGCCGCCCCTAACCACCAATCTGCTTTCCGTCTCTGTGGATTTACCTATCCTGGACATTTCGCACAAACGGGATCCTGCAGCTTGTGGCCTTGCGTCTGGCTTCTTTGCCCAGCGTCATGTTTGCGAGGTTCATCCGCATCGTGGCACGTATCAGCGCTTCGTTCCCTTTTCACGGCTGAGTAATATTCCGCCGTGTGGATGAACCACATTTCGTTTACCCATTCATCCATTCGCGACAATTTGGGTTGTTTCGAACAAATGTTTAAGATAGGTCGTCTACAGAATAATTTTGGGAGCATCAGTAAGCAGTTGACAACTCTCCTCTCTTGTTATTTTCTCTATTCTGAGAATAAGTCCTTCCTCCGTTCAAATGTTTCTTCGTTGAAGAAACGACGGTGACGCTAGGTGAAAGTTCTTAACAAAATCACAAATTGACTCCCAACCCTTTTCTACTCCCCAGGTCCAGAAACCACAGGGGCTGATGAGCTGAGAGGAACTGGTTCAGCTGTGACGTTATCCATAGCGAAGGTGGCCACCTTCACATTTCATCGGGGTTTCTGTGTCCCCACGTTTTCAAGAGTCTGCATCTTATGGGGAAGAAGGCGAATCCCAGCCTGTGGGGACATAGACATTCCTTGTGCCTCTCTTCCCCGCCCTGGGGGCGGCTCTGTACAGGGGAGGGAACAGCTGGAGGATCCAGTGATCACATCCACTGAGTCACCAAGGTGTGAAGAGGCCAGGCTGCTGGTTTCACCTGTGCGCCTCGTTCCCGTTCCCTGCTGTCAACTCAGAATAACAAGAAAGGACACTTGTCGACTGCATACTTATCCCAGATAAGTTTAGTTCTGGAAATGACCTTGGGGATGGGGTGGCGGAAAGGCGATGAGAGAAGTGGCCACTTGATGTGTTAAAAATTATGTGCACATAGAGTTTATTATAATAGTCATACAATAAAACAAACCAGAGTTTTAAAAATAGGAAAAGGAAAAAAAAGTCACCTCTAATCTCACCCCCAAATAAGCACTTATTTGCAGCAGAAGGAAGTGTGCGCCCAAGTGGACAGGAAGCTGAAGATGCTGGCTCCCTGGCATGAAGTTAATATATAGACTGACAGAATACAGAGCCCAGAAACGAACCCCCACGTTTACGGGCAAATGATTTGCAACAAGGGTGCCAAGACCATTCAATGGGGGAAGAACAGTCTTTTTAAAAAATGGTGTTGGGAAAACTGGATATCACATACAAAAAAATGAAGTTAGACCCTTATGTAACACATATACAAAAATTAACTCAAAATGCATCTAAACATTGAGCTAAAACTATCAAACTCTTAGGAGAAAATATTGGGAAAAGTTTCAGGACTTTGGATATGGCCATGATTTCTTGGTTATGACACCAAAAGCATAGGCAACAAAAGAAAAAAAATAGATATTGGACTTTATCGAAATAAAAATCGTTGTCTTAAGAGTAATGCACAGAATGGGGAGAATATTTGCAAATCATAATCTAATGAGAGGTTAATATCCAGACTACGTAAAGAACTCCTACAACGCGCTGAGTGCACCTCGCTCCCCGGAGAGTGCTGAGTGGGCTCCTCCCACCTGCCTTCTCAGACCTGGCCCTGCTCCGGGCTCCCCTGGAGAGCTCCCTGTCATCTGCCTGCCCCCAGCTGCGGGAACTGCTGAATCACCCTAGTGGGGGCTGCCCGCCCTGGCATCAGAGCAGGCCTCAGCAGAGCCAGGTGGCCACCTCGGCCTTCCCCCACATGGTATACTGGGTCTTCCGGAAGTCACCATCTCGAGGAGCTGGGAGACTAGACTCTGGGGACCTCCAGTGGCAGGGAGCTCTGTATCTCCCAAGATGGTGAATGGTGAGAGGTGACATTAGCGGGTGGCCGTCATCCTCTGGCGTGGCCCCACGTGGAAGCCGAATTTCTTTGGCCGTGGAGACATGGAGGGGCCGTTTCACAAGCTTGAACAATTCAAAACGGGTTGGTTTCTCCGTGTACAGTGAGGAATGCGCTCACTTTGGAAGACAAATTCCAAGGCACCTTCCTGTTGGTGGGGCCGTCTTCGTTTGGTCATCTGCCTTGAGCGGACTGGCTTGGGAGCACCGAACAGCCTGGACGCTTTGTTTGCCCAGATAAATGTCAGGTCTGCACCTGAAGGAGGCTATAAAAAGGCCACCCGGGTTGGGGGGATGGTTTTAGGGGTGGCGCCTGCAGAACTGAACATTATTTTCTTCCCTGCCCGTGTGAGTTGGATTGTTCTTGTGTGACCCCAGCCAGATGGCGGCAGGGTGCCACTAGGGACGTCCAGATAAAGTCCTACGTGATTCCGTCTGGCTCAAAAAATGCCTTTTCAGAGCTCAGCAAATGAAACCATTTATTTTTTTACCTTGATGTCATTCTATTTTTTTCTTAAGGTTTTTTTTTTCACAATACAAACATAATACGTGTTTATTGTAGACAGTGAGGAAAATATAGTACGACATAAAGAAGAAAAAATCCAAAAATTGCCTTTACTTCCATCTCCTAGCAACAATCACTGTTAACATTGCGATGCATTTCTGGCATCTCTCTCTCTCTCCTGCTCTGTCACTCCCCCCCACCCCCCTCGTCAATGAGCTTACGCTAAAAAGAAAAAAGATTGCATCGTACCTCTTGTACCCACTAGATATGACAGACAGAGGAACGGATACACCAGACAAGAGCCTGCCCTCTTGGGCTTGGGGTGGATGGGAGGCAGAAAATAAACAGATTAACTTTCAGATTGTTTCCAGTTTGCTCCGTTAACAAATATTATTGCAGTGAGCTTTCTTACAGCCAAGTGTCCGAATGCACACGTGATGACTGCATTCGGATAAGTCTCAGGAAGTGGCATTTACGAGACAGGGTGTTACCCATTATAAAAAAAAAGATGGTAATGGTCATCTTTGTGCCTATTCGTATTAGTAATACGTTGATATTATCTTATAGATAGTTCCTCTGCCTGTACTAGACAGTTTTCAATTACAAACTTCTAGATTCTCCAGATCTGAAAGGGTTTTGCAGCTTTCCTGCCTAGCTAATCCCTCTTCCCTCTTCCTACCCACCTTACATATCCCCCAGGACAGAGAGCTCAGTCCTTCCTTGGGCAGTTCATTCTCTGTGTTCATGGCTCTGCCTTGGGCCATGTTCCCACACAGTAAAACGAAATCGGTCCTCCAGGGCTCTCCCCACGGACCCTGGTTCTTGGGACCGCGCAGGGCCAATCCTGGCCTCCTCCTCGCGCCAGCCCAGCTGATCACGAGGCCAGCCCCATGTCGCCTTGGCACAGACTGCTCACACAGCTCCCACTCTGCCAAGTGGCAGTCCCTTCCTGGGGACTCCATCTCGAGACTGCCTTACCTCCCCGTGTGAAGGGTGGGAGCGGGGGACAGGGAGGAGGAACACAGCAGAATTCAGGCCTAGGGAACAGTCAGCATCGAGGTCTTGAGATAGGACAAAGCCAGGATGACCACCAAATTGAGCAGAGGGCATGTGAAGGGCCTTGGCTTATTCGGTCAATCGACGTTCATGGAGCAAATGTGAGTGCCAGGCCCAGGGCTGGTAGTGGCTTCTGGGGACCCTGGGGATAAAACTGGCCCCAGCGCTGCCTGGAAGGGGTGAGCCAAGAGGTGAGCAGGGGAGATGAGATGACTAAAGGTGGATCTGGCAAGGGTTCCTGCCTATGTCCCCTGACTTGTTAATTCAGTCATTGATCCTTCGAATCATGGCCTCACCGATTCATAGCTTGATTTCTACACAAGGTGGTTGGTTTGTTCGCTCATTCATCTAATAGACCTTGAACGTGGCTTTCTGTGGGCCAGGCAAACAAGGCTGTGAACAAGGCCGACAGCTCTGGGACCCGTGAAGCTTACCTTCTAGACAGATGAGATGAATGCTAAATATGGGAAAATCAAACAGGGCTGGGAGACAGAGAGCGGTCAGTGGAGGCAGATCCTGGTCCAGGAGGAACCACCGAAGCTCAGGCCTGCGGGGGAGGGAGGGGGCGGCCCCACAAGGTCAGAGGAACGGCCTGTGCTAAGGCCCAACCCCGGAACAGGCCTGTGTGTTGGAGGATCAGCGGGAAGCCTGCTGGCCAGGGGGGGCCAGACACGTGTTTCTCCCCTAACGAATCACCCCTAATTCGAAGCGGCTGCCAGCAAAGAGATGCCTATCTCTGCCACACACCACGAGTGCGTCTTGCTGGAAACCAGCAAA
The DNA here is from genome assembly GCF_000325575.1 of Pteropus alecto. Classification (NCBI taxonomy): domain Eukaryota; kingdom Metazoa; phylum Chordata; class Mammalia; order Chiroptera; family Pteropodidae; genus Pteropus; species Pteropus alecto. The sequence continues at coordinate 30,401,481 of NW_006441953.1, read as the reverse complement.
GGCGGCCTCCCTGCAGCTGGCACGTCCCCCTCCCAAGCAGGCCCGGGGACCGGGTGGCTGTGTGGTGGGGAGAACAGGGCCGCATTGTGAGTGTCCCACAGGAGCTGTGGGCAGACAGAAGGCCCGAGTGTGTCCAGGGCGGGCAGGCCAGGAGCCCAGAAAAGCTCATCGAGCCCTCGGTCACCAGGCCAAGAGTGCGGCCAGGAAGAAGCAGGTCTTTGTTAAGAAAGGCCCGGCTCAGCCTGGAACAGAGGCCACACTAGGCCATCCACCCGTGACCTTCCTGAGGCTGTGGCCGGCGTGGGGCTGGACACGGAGTCACAGTGCAGACAGTCTACAAGTACAGTCCACAGGCTGCTGGGCTTAACGGGGAATTCACGCACGCACACACACACACACACACACACACCTTCCTTCCTTCCTCCTCCTTACCCTAAGGTAGAAAAAAATTTAATTTCCTAATGAAGTGGTGGCCCGTGAATAACACTGGCTGTGCCACCGCGCTCAGCTGTCCCTCAGTGATCCCACGAAGTGGCGCCCTCAGTGACCCTGTCCTGTGGCTGAGGAAACAGGGCCGGGGAGCGCCACACCTCTGCCAGCTCCACACCTCTGCCAGCTCCACACTGCTAAGGAATGGAGCAGGGATGAAGTCTGGGTGTTCTCGAGCCCCGCACCTGTGCAGTTCGCCACCATGGTGAGTGTGTGCATGCGTGTGCCTGTGCGTGTGTGCGTGCGTGTGCATGTGCATGTGTGCATGTGTGCATGGGTATGTGGGGGTTCCGGTTGTTCCAGGGTGCATTCAGAAACTTGACTTGGTCAGGACAGGCAAGCTGGCCAGAGCAGAGTGCCTGGATCTGCTGGTCAGGGCCCCCAGGGAGCTGGTGGGCAGGAAATGGAGCAGAGCCCCAGACAGAGGGCTGGAGAGGGGGGTGGGAGGCTCAGGGGCCTGCCCACCTCCCCGCCCCACAGCAGACCCTCCTGCTGGGGAGGGGGAGCCAGTGTTTACGGCTGTGAGGCTGTGACTCGTTGCTGTTCCCAGGCTCTGACCCGGACTCTCCTACCCACCCTTCCCATGAGGCTCCTAGAGCGCCTCTCCATCAAACCTGGCCGCCTTTCCCCTGCTTCCGACCTTCCTGGGGACAGATTCCAAGGCTGTAGGACCTGCCCCCTCCACCTCCCGCTGCCCTCGCCTCGGCCTCACGACTTTGGACCTGGCACTCTGATAAAGCGCTCCAAGCGTGCCCCGCCCCCCGCAACCGCTCCACCTGGCAGGTGCCTCCGCCCTCCGCCAAAGCTCCTGGGGGACACCGCCCTGACAGCCCAGCTGGTGAAGGTGCCTTCAGGCCTTTACGTTTCCCCTGCCCAGTGCTTGTCACAGTGGAGACTGGGGACTCGTCTGTCCCACCCGAGCTGCTCCCCTCTAGGGTGGTCCCATTACCCTGAGACTCTGTGGCCTGAAACAACCATTTGTTAAGCTCATAGATTCCGTGGTTCGGGAATTGGGGTCCGTCTCTGCCCCACGATGAGGGAGGCCTCCGCTGGAATCGTCTGGAGGTTTATCCACATTGGGCAGTTGATTGATGCTGGCTGTCCACGGGAGGCCTCAGTTCCTCTCCACGTGGCTAGTTTGGGCCTCCCCGCAGCACAGAGTAAGCACCCTAGGGATGGGGGTGGGTGGCGGGGAGCTCCACGGAGAGGGACATAGATCCCCTAACGGTGGGCGGGAGACATGTCCGGGTCAGCGTAAGGGGGACGCACGGGCTTGTGGTCATTTGGGAAGACGCGGTCTACCTCACGCTGCATCCCCGGAGCCCAGAGAGGGCCGGCCCCCCGCAGGTACTCAGGAGAGGTTTGCTGAGCTCACGTCGTCCCTGCACAGCCTCCAGATGGGGAAACTGAGACTCAGATTCGCAGCACTTGCGCGAGGCCCTCAGCTCTCGGGGCGCTGGTCCGCCTGCGCCACACTGCCCCCTAGTGACCAGAGGCGGATGTCACAAAGCGCAGGCCTGACAACCTGCGTTGACCCCGGCACCTGGCCCTGGCTCCCGGGACACGTGGGCAAACTTTTGACCTTTGGCAGTTTCCAACCCAGAGTGGGAGTGTCGTCACGCTCCCTAATGGTGACCCCATCAGTGACGCCCTAGCGGGTCACTAGCGGGCAGTGTGGAGCCTGCTGCCTGCTGCGGGTCGACCACAGGGTGAAACTACGCTGAATTATTCAGGGAAGCTATTCAAGGACTCCCGTTGCCCCAAGATGAAGTGGCTTAGGAGGCCCCCACCTGTTCCCTGCCTCAAATCGTCAAGGCCTCAGAGGTTCCCACTGCCTGGTGTCGACCGCCCGCGGAACAAGTCGCCGGGACCCTGCGGGCCTGTGGGCATCAGGCCCGCAGCCCCGTGGGGAAAGCAGGGGACCTCCGAGCAAGGTCTGCGTGCAGTTAGCCGCACCGCGCCGGTGTCCACGCCTGCGCTTGGTCATGGCATGGCAGCTACGTAAGATGCTGTGGCCGCGGCAGCTGGGCGAAGGGCACAGGGGAGCTCTCTGAACTAATTTTGCAGCTTCCATGCAATTCTAAAACTACTTGAAAGTAAAAAAGTTAAAAAACAAATATAGAAATCTCAGACGACTTCATGTAACAGCACAATACCCATTCTTCTCGAGCTCACGGGGAGCGTTCCCCAAGACAGACCTCGAAATATACTTTTATTTAAAAGGATGGAGATCACGCAATGTGTGTTCTCAGACCGCCATGGAATTAAACTAGAAATCAACAGCTAAAAGATAACTGGAAATCCCTGAGATATTTGGAGAGTAAACAATACTCTTCTACATAACACATGGGTCGAAGAAGAAACCCCGAGAAATTTAAAAATATTTTGAACTGAACGAAACGGAAATACAACTTATCGGAATTGGCGAGAGTTAGTGGAAGCAGTTCTTAGGGGAAATTTCACGGCATTGAATGCGTATATTAGAAGACATCTAAAATCAGTCACCTCACTTCTACCTTAGGAAACTAGAAAAAGAGCAAGTTCGATCCAAAATAAGCGGAAGAAACAAAAAAGATGCTGAGAAAGTCCCTGCTCAATGGCTCAATGTTCGGTGGGCAACTTATTAGCAGAATTCCAGATGGCATGTCCCCCATGGGCGTCTTAGGTGTGACTCATGCCTGTCTGCAGCATGAGGTGCCAGAGCACCTATTTTGTTTTCTTTGGAGTCTCCCAGGTTTTTGTGTCCCTAAAGTCAGAGTTTGCATCCAGCCTCTGCCTCTCTGGCTAGTGGGTCAGGCAGGTTGTGCATCCCCCTCCCCCAGAGGCTCACCTGTGTGCACAGGTAACGAGCACTTCCAAAAGGTTAACATGCGTTGTGTCCTGTGCTCTGAACTTCATTTCCTGTGTGCTGGGATGGACTTGGGGCCCGTCCTGGTGGGCGAAGGGCTTCTTTTTGGGTCCTCCCACTCGCCGCCAGGAACTCTGGGTTTTTGAGGGGACCATGGCACCTGCTGCAGGGACCATGGCCTACATGCCCACCAGGTCGAAGCCAAGCAAGAAAAGGCATCACAGTGGCTGTGATTCATTCATTCCATTGGCTGGAAATGGAACCAGGGGTACCTGAGGCTCATACTCAGCACCCACAGAAATCGCTCCTCCTCCTGATGTTCAGGGGAGGGAAGGGTGGGCGGGAGTGCCGGATAGTGACACAAGGAGACAGAGGAACGGAGTGCCTGCTACAGTTGTTATCGCTGTGGGCATTTTCTCTGTCATCATCATCGTCTGCCCTGAAAAACCTCAGCCTCCTCCTCACCTCACACCCATTGGGATGGCCATTATCAAAAGAAAAACAAAATAAAAAGTCCTGGTGAGGATGTGGAAGACTTGGAACCTTGTGCGCTGTTGGTGGGAATGTAAAATGGGGCAGCTACTCTGCAAAACAGTCTGGTAGGTCCTCAAAGTATCGCAAACAAAATTAGTATGTGATTCAGTAATTCCACTTCTGGGTATACATGGCAAAAAATTAAAGCAAGGTCTCAAAGAGATACTTATGCCCCCATGTTCACAGCAGTGTTATTCACAGCAGATGAATGGGTAAACCGAAGGCGGGGTATCCACGTAATGGAATATTATTCAGCCATGAAGAGGAAGGAAATTCTGACATCTGCTACACCTGCTCGAGAACATAAAGCTAAGTGTAATAAGCCAGTCGCAAAAAGGCAAATACCATATGATTGTATTCATATGAGGTCCCTAGAGGAGCCAAATTCATAGACAAATTCATAGAGATAAAAAGCAGATGGGTGGGTGCCAGGGGCTGGGAGGGGGTAGCGGGGAGGTGTGTAATGGGGACAGAGTTTCAGTTTTGCCAGATGAAGAGTTCTAGCGATGGATGGTGGGGATGGCTGCACAATGCTGTGGATGCGCTCAGGGGCACTGAACCGGACATGGAAAAATGGTTAAGATGGTAAATTTATGTTATGTGTCTTTTACCACAAAAGAAAAAAAATGAATTTTTAAAAACCAGTAACATAATAAAATAAAATGAAATAAAAGCACTTACATTTCCAACTTCAGTGCCTTCCTAAACAACCTTATAGAGTGGTGGTGCTGGTGCCTGAAACTCAAGTCCCAAACTACTCAACTTCTGACATCACTAATCCGCCCCCTTCACCATGTAAGAAGAGCAGCCTTGGGGAATAGCTGTGGTCCCCACGCCGGGAGCCCTTCAGGGTGAACAGGGCCTGGTAACTCTGAATCCCCAGGGCCCAGGGCGACTGGCAGCCGGATGCTGGTGTTTCGGTTCCCGAAGGCCGGGCTGGACCAGCGGCTTCCAGGCGGCCTTTCCTGCTCCGCCAGCGCCCCCTGCTGGGAAGGAGCTGTTCCTGCAGCCACGCACGCTCGTGCACTCCCGGGGCCTCCCTACTCCCTCCCTCCTGCCCCACGGTCTCCTGGGACCACGCACCGATCCCTCCCCTTTGAGGATGAAGATCGCAAAGAAGAATCATTCTGAAAGAAGTGAATTTCCTTCTCCATTACTGAGACTGACGATTTAGGTCACTTTAGACAATGCTTCTTAGCACATGATTTTTAACCTTTTGGCATGTAAGTCTCTCCAGAACATAGTCCCACAAGGTCTCTATGTCCTCCGAGGCATGGCTGAGAAGAGGGCCTCCTGGGAGCCCTCAGGAATGCTTGCACAGACCTGACGATCTCAGTCCCGGAAGCCTGGGTTGGACCAAGCTGGCATCTTCCCCTCTCTCCTCCCACTGGCCTACCCAGCTCTTGGGAGAAGAACTGTGGCTTATTTAGCTTCATGTCCTCAGCCCTCCCATGGTGCTTGATTCCCAGCAAACATTTCACTGAATTACTGTATTTGCCTTTCTGCCCCCCACTCTTTATGGGGCACCTCATTTTTGCCTAGCCATTCATTCACTGCACCAGACTTGACAGTCATTCATTCAACATGGGTCTGAGTGTGCCAGGTGCGGTGTTACCTGCTGAGAATACAGGTGAGGTCGAGCAGGACGGACAGAGCCCAAGCCTCCCACCCCCCGGAAGTGGATGAGGCAGACAATAATCAAATGATGTAGACACAATGGTGGCAAGCACATGAAGGAAAAACACTGGACATCTTCCAGGATGAAGGTGGGGCTGGAGAGGTGTGAGCAAGCGGGGAGAGATGCAAGACAAGGTTAGTGAGGGGGCGGAGCCAGATCCTGCAGGGCCTGGCAGGCCAGAGAACAGTTTAGATTTTATTCTAACATAATGAAAAACTAATGGTTTTAGGCGAAGATCAGTATATTCGATTTGTGGTTTTTAAAGGCCCCACTGGCTGCTGCGTGCCATGTGGAGAGTGGCTCCTAGAGGAGCTGAGGAGGCCGGAAACCACTTTAGAGACTGGTAAGTGGCCCAGGCGAGGTGGGGTGGCGGGAGGATGGACAGTTGGGATATGTTTTGGGTGGCGCCTGCACTCATACGGAGAATTGGAGGTTAACTCTATTAACGGCAGATCATTCTAAGCCAAAGTCCTTAAAGACGCTGCCGAGAGGGTCCATGAGGCGAAGTTTCTGGTAAAGAAAAAGTGGGGGTGACAGGGTCTGCGCTGGGCTCCACTAGTTCATGACTTCTGTCTCATGTCCGAGAGAGGCTGATGACATGGACTCCCTGTCTGCCATCCTGAGGCCACCATTCTCCTTATCCCCTCTCCGTAGCAGGAAAAATCCTCAGCAACCAATGCTGTCCACCTTCCCATGCCGTGCAGCCAAGCTAGTTTAAAACTTTAAATTCCGGGCATTATAGTTTTCTCCTCTCAGTCTGTCCTTTGCATCTCGAGAAACACCTGCGTTTGTAAGTTGCATTCGCATACAGCCTGCACGTTTGTTTACATGTCGTGGGTGGCAGGAAACCTATTTACTGTCTGGCCCTTAGCGACTTTGCTGACCGCTGTCCTCCATCATAGAGTTAGCAAGTTCACAGCAGGCTGCCTGATCCATGTCTACGATGGACACACCATCTAAGACTCCTATTCCTCAAAGTTCCGGCTTGGGGGAAAAGAGGCCACCAGGTGCTTACTAGCTCATTAGTCCCCAATTTCATGTGTGTGCATAAACCAACTCCCGGCCCCGGGGCTGCCCTTGGACTGAGAGCCTGTCCTAGGGGCCCCTGAAAACTCTAAGTGGTTGTCGTGGTCTTAGGTATGGGAGCCAAGAACGAGGGACTCCTGAGCGATTGGTGGGGGTGCCCCTCTCAAGGTGTATTAACCCCCATCCCCATCCCTGTTTATTCTTCTAGAAAGCAGGGGAGCACCAGACCCCAGCAGCAGATGGTCTGTAGGGGCCACCCAAGATGACAAGTTGGCCTCCCACTACAGGTCCCCCTCCCAACTTGCTGGCTGACCTATGAAACTGTGGAAGGGCCCCCTTAACCCTCCAGTTGGTCAGGGGTGGGAGAGGGGGGAGGTGGAAGGTCTGGGGGTGGCAGTGTCAAAGAGACCTGGGTGTGCCTGGCCCCCCAACCTCCATTCTTGAGACAAATGACCTTCGTCTAATCTGTCTTGTGCTACGCAGACCAGCTTCAAGTCTCCCTTCCAAACAAGGCCCTGCACTAACCTCCATTCAGAAATGGCACAAACACTAAGAGAATTTCAGGCCCCAAGTCCCTCAGAGACAAGCTGCACAAGTAATCATGTGAGTGATCATCTAAATCAGGACCTAAAATTACATATGACTAGCTTTAAAAACTGCTAAGCTGAATTTCATTTTCTTACTATATTTTGAATTTTCTCAACCCAATTTATTTTGTAGATAATTAAATACCTAAACATTCTATATTCCTAATTAAAGTTTTACTTTATAGCACACTCATTCACTTATGCTTCCTGGAATTTAGAGTGTCTATTATGCAGATATTAAATCTCAGCTTTTGAATTTTTCTAACTGTTCATAATTTGTCCTAATCTCCACCTACTCTTTAATATTAACTGCGAGTTTAAAAACCATTTTAGCAATACAGATGTTATGTAAGGAAGCTATTTTCACATTCAGTGACTGTCATAGGGGTATACTAATTACTTACAGCAGTACCCAGCAGTTGCCAAATATCAAATGTAGGTTAACTGAGCTTTCGGCTTCTAAATTCAGGATTTCCTGAATTTGTAATCAATGAACTACCTGAAAAAAAAAATGTAAATATGCGACATAAAAGGTCCATGAAAGCTAAGGTCAAGATTACATTATCAGGTTTTTCCTAATACACAGTGAAGTGATACGTACTCTATCAGCCTCAAAGATTGATGATGGACACAAGGCAACCTAACCTGCATGCTTGAGGTCTACTGTCTAGGAAGACTGCCTTATAGAACAGATTACGATCTAGCTCAAAACCTGTTGGAATCTTAGATTCCATGCTGTCTATAGCTACGAATCAAAAAACCGTGTTTTTCGGGAGGTGGGGGGCGGATTCCATGTTGTCAGGTTGTAAGAACAAAATCCTTCTATCAGTTATCCACACAAAAGATTTAACTGTTCACTTTGAGGGGTAAGAAACATACAATGCTGTGAAACAGTAGCTAAGTTTAGTTTCTCACATTAGCCTTCTAAAGGAAGTACCCCCAAGCCACTTTTATGCCACTCCTGAAATCGTATGAGCAATGTTTATTTTCAAACAAACAGAAAAGAAATATGTAAAGTCCTTTTCAGAAGGCAAGCTTTTCCAGTAAATTTAAAATGTTTATTAATATTTAAATTATAAACCGAATGCTGTCAGATATAGACATGTATGGTACGCATGGATTCAGATTGTAAGGTCATACTTTCAATACAACCTCAGAATTCACTGCAAAAAATCAATACATTTTCTTAGAAGTTGTATCATTTCTGAGTGGAAAGTTTAATACAATGTTAAATAATTTACCACCCATCCTAAGAGTAGGGTATAGAAAATTGAATCACCATTAGGATCGAATAACAAGGCTTTGAAGATTCAGTAGTTTTTCTTAAGAGTATGTGGATATATAAATCTTGAAAAGGTAATACTGGTTTCTGAGCTCTAAAAAAAAATTCCATAAAAATAACAGTTCGGCCACAGCGCAGTTATGTGCATTCGATTTGCTTCCCGATCGCTCCCACCAAGCAGCTTTCAGGTTAGAATTGGAAGACATAGAAAATCATAAACCCTACGTGAAATAATGAAGACAGTGAGAAATAGAATGTGCAAATAATAAACTTTAAAATTCCATACTCCAACATCATGTCTATTAACTGGATCGTCAACTGATTTAATTAACACTCGAAATAATCTCAGATCGCAGCATCCTCTAGCAGTGTTGTCCGGCCGACTCAGATCTGAGGTCTTTCGCTGCAACAGGGGAAGTGGTCCTCGGTCCGAAACAGGACAGGGGGTTCGTAGCGGGTTTGCTGGGACCTGCTGGAGGGCGCCTTGTTGAAGATGGAGGGCACGTGAATTGTGTGCAGCAATTTTCTGAATGTACTGGGGAAGGCCCCCAGCTCGGCCTCCGCCCTGGCGACCTGCTCCTCCAACCTGGCCACACTGGCGCCGATCATCCCCACGAAGGCCTCGAGTCTGTCAATCTTGCTGTAGACCTGCCGCATCTCGGTGGCCTTCGCGTAAATGCGAGGCATGCCCTCGCTGACGACGTGGGAGGAGTCCCCGCGCAGCATGTCCAGCATGCCCACGAACTCGTCCACCCTGGTGAGGAGATCCTCCAGGCTCGCGTCCAGGGCCTCGACCTCGGGCCGCGCCGCAGCCCCGGGCAGCAGGCAGGCGGTGTAGCTTGCGGCGGCGCGGCGCAGCAGCGGCAGGTCGCCGCCCGGCACGCCCAGCTCCGGGCCCTCGTCCTCCCACGGCCCCGAGGCGCTGCTGTGGCTCTGCGACACGTTACCGCTGTCCCCGCTCCAGGCGGCGCTCTGGGGCTCGGCCTCCTCCGCTGATCCCTCGCGAGACAGCCCGCCACCCAGGAGGAGACCCTCCATGGCCCGCGACGCCCGGGGCCGCGAGACCGCTTCCGGCCTCCGCGCTCGCGCACGCACACGCACAGCACGCACGACCCTGCTTCCGGCCTCCGCGCACGCGCACGCACAGCATGCACGAACCTGCGGCCGGCCTTTGCGCACGCGCACGCCCCTGCCTGTGGCCTCCGCGCGCTCACGCTCACGCACGCGCGCTGCGGTTCCTGCGCGCTAGCCCCTAGAATTACAAGCCTTTTTAAAAATGAAGGTATACCAGGAATATGATAAAGTGCATACATCGTAAGTGCACACATCGATTATTTTTTCACATGCCCATACACCCATGTAGCCTCCATACAGATCGAGATAAAGAACACGTCCAGGACCCAGGAAGGGTTCCCTCCTGTCCCGTTTCTTCTTGCTATTTATAGTAACATAGAAGTGATGAGAGAGTGAATGGAGGGAACTTAGAAAACAGAAGAAAACAATGTAAAATCCTATTTACACGAAATCTCAGAAAAATCGAAGGTGGTGGCTCAGATTAAGGATGTGCCTCACAGACCCTCTCGAACAAACAATAGGGTCTCAAAGGAGCTTAGCACTTGTCCCTTGGCATTATCAGTAGAGGCCCAAGATGGACCCGGACTTATCTCAAAGGGGTTTGGAGGTGGGGCACTGTCTAATGGAGTGAATCCCGATGGAATTCATAGGAAACCTACAAAGTTTTAAAGATAATTATATCAGAAGAAACACTGCAGCTTAGACTAGAAGGGACAGAGACGGTAAAAAATGAAAGGCCTTTTGGATGCCCCGCCCCCCAAAGTTTTACAAGCATGAAGCAAACTCAGAAAAGTACTCATCTGCAAACAGATGCTACCTTTCATGAAAAAGGAAGTATGACTCAAAGGGTGGAACCAAGAGCCATGGAGAATCATTCCTAGACCTTGAGACTGGGTTGCAGAATTGCCATGGACCAGTGCTGCCTTTGTGCCTCCCATTCCCCACCTAACAGTTAACCTATGCCTGCTCCCAATTGTGTATATTGGATGTGTGTGGGCAACTAACTTGTCTTTTTAATTTCAAAGTTCTATGAATCAAGAAGAACTAGTCTAGGGGCTAGATTTAAGGGACTACACTCATGGAGCCTTATCTATGTTTGACTTAATTTAGATGGCAAAATTCTGACTTGGGGTTGATACTACAATAGAATGTACCTTTGGGGACCTTGGGTGGGGGTGAGTGTGGTTTGCATGTTGGAAGAACATGAATCATTAGTGGCCAGAGAGCCGACCGTGGTAGCTAGCCTTCAAGATGACCCCCGATGATCTCTGCCTCCGGCTGTCCACACCCTTGGGTACTGAGTGTGTACTAGACATAGTAACTCGTTCATAATAAATAGAAAAAGGCAGAAGTGATGGCGTGTGACTTAGAGATTAGGCCATAAGAGGAGGCGTGTCATCTCTTTTTCTCAAACCTTTTGCTCTGTGGAAAACCTGCTTCCATCTTGTGAATATCCCTATGGAGAAAACCACATAGCAAAGAACCAAGGCCCTTTACTAACGGCTAGTGAAAAACATCCTCCTCCTTCCAACAACCATATGAGTAAGCCATCTTGGAAGTGGATCCTCCAGCCCCATTCAAGCCCAGAGGTGACTGCAGCCCCAGCTGACATCTCGACTGCAACGTTATTAAATATCCTGATCTGAAACTATGAGAGATGATAACTATATGTTGTTTTAAGCTGCTAAATTATGTTGAAAACTTAAACACCAGTGTGGCCGTTTTCGGAGTCAGGAAGTAATTAAGGTTAAATGAAGTTAGGACGCTGATCTGATAGGATTAGTGTCCTTATAAGAAGAGACACTGGAGCTCACACTCACTCACTCACTCCCCGCCCACTCCTGCCTGTACACAAAGAAGAGGTCACGTGAGGACTGCAGCAAGAATGTGGCCATCTACACACACATCGGGAAGGGAGATTGCACCAGAAGCTGGATTTGCTGGCACCTCGATCATGGATTTCTAGCCTCCAGAACAAGGTGCCATCAAATCCAGTTGGGGGGCGGGGTGTATAAGCCACCCTCCCTGTGGTATTTTGTAGTGGCAGTCTGAGCAGTCTGAGACACCTGTCAAGAATGTAGGAGAGTTCCAGATGTCCCAAGTCTTCCCCGACACTTGATGTTATCAATGCCTTCCATTTTGGCCATTCCAGTGGAGGTACGGTGCTATCTCATTGTAGTTTTCATGTGCATTTCCCTGTTGAATCACGAAGTTGAGCACCTTTTTATTTATTTACTGGCCATTTGTCTATTTCCTTTTGTGAAGTGCCAGCTCAAGCCTTTTGTCCATTTTTAAACTGAGTTATTTTGTCTTATTCTTATTGATATGTAGGAGTTCTCAATACTCTGAATATGAGTCCTTTGTCAGATATACCTATTGAAAATATCTCCTCCCTCTTTGTGGCTTACCTTTTTCAGTCTCTTAATGGTATACTTTGATGAACGGAAGTTCACGATATTAATAAAGTCCTATTTATCAAACTAGGAAGTTTTTGAGAGTGAAAGGAGATGCTATTAACAATCACATCAAGACGTGGGTGGAAGATCTTGGGTGAACCATGTCGTATGATTATTACGGACCATAGAGATCATATTAGGTTCATTAGGGATATGTCCAATGGCCACCCTACGGGTATAGGTGGAAATCGAGACCCAGAGAGATGCGTTCAAGTTAACCAACTTGTCCAAGGCCACTGTAATCTCTCTGTAAGATGAAGGAGCAGAGCTATGTTGTGTGGCATACTGTCTGGTGTACGTTGTGTAACCCGTCGGGTGACTTTACTTAGACAATCTAGCTGACCTAAGTCACGAAAGAATTCGACGAAGGAATGATGGAGTATGCTTCGCTACTGTGGTACTGTCACCCTACAAGGATTTCAGAGTGTCACATCAAGGAGACAATCTCCAAAGAGCCTTGGGAGGCTGGAGAAAGGAGAAGGCATCCTCGGGGCTCAAAAAGTCCCTTCTAGTTCATCAGGGCAGTGGACCCGACAGGGGTTTGAGGTCAAAATCAAGCGTGTAATAAGTGTTCATTTGCTTTGAAAAACAAAGACCTAAAAAGCCTTTTTTAAAAAATAATTTTTTTGTTTAGATGACCGACACCCCACGTGTGTTAATAAAAGAACAATAAATGAGTTTCTTTTGAAATGGATATTCTTCCTTGAGTGTCCTCATCATCAAAGGGGAGTGAACTGGTTGCAGTCCAGGCTCTCAATACGCCTCCAACTGTGAGGGAGAACTGTTTATGGAGGGCGCTGTGGGGTTAAGATGACAGCGTGCTCACTTCTTAGCAGAAACCAATTTCAGGGGCACCCTCAGAGCCCCTGCTTTTAGGCAGGTGAAGTCTGTTCAGTCACTCAGTCAGTGGGACTATAATACGCTTCATATCTTGTCTGAGGCACTAGGAATGGAAAGGTGAGATGGATTAGGAGGAGGTGGGCCGGAAGCGGGAATGAGTAATTACGAGATAGTGTGCTGAGCACTGCGTGGGGGAGTCTGGGAAAGCTCCCTCCCTGGTCCTCTCTCTCAAATGTTTAGTCTCAGGGTGTTCCATCGTTCTTCTGATCTACCTTGCTCCCGCTTCTTTACGAACTCTCACACCTGCTTCGGCAAGGTCTGACTGTCTGAGCCCAGCCTCCCCGCAGCCTCGGCGTGTGGATTCCCCACACACTCCACTTCCTGGGCCAAGCCACAGAGAGTGTGGAGACTTGGGTGAGCCCAGGGCTGCAGTTTGCCAGGGATTTCAATTCCTAAAAAGTGTATGCGTGTGTGCGTGCGTGCGTGTGCATGCGTGCGTGTGTGTACAGTGAATTCTTGTTATTTAAAGTCATGATAAACACTGAAATAGCAGACACTGAATGATTGCCCCTAGGAGAAGTGCAAGGTTAGGTTCCCGCCAGCCTCTGGCCACATAACTTTGGCTTCTGTGTGTTTCCGTTTAAAGACGCATTATTTAATATGTATTGTTGATTCATTAACATTAAACTCATGGCCAACAGCACTGTAACTCAGGCCTCAACAAAGCTTATCTAACACACGTTTTCACTATGAGGCACATCACAGCCTTCTTGTGCTTTGGAACACAAACACATATATATGCACGTATTTACCATAGATGTGTGTGTCTATATAAATATATGCACATACTGATGAATATCCCCGAGTTCTGTCCATCGGGAGGGGCTGGGAGCAGGGACACCCAACAGCAATGAGCACACCTAGCTCTCAGATCTTGGCTTCTAAATCTCGTTTTCCACTGAAAGAAGCAAAGGCTGCTGGGAGAAATGTGCAATTCTGGAGCCAGGGCAGGGGAAGTGTAAGATGTATCTGGACATCTTGCTGTGACAGGAAGCAAGGAAAAGTTTAAAAAACGTTGGGTATATGTCAAAAGGACACAGCTCGAATGGGCTCTCACTGACCAATCAGGGACAATTTGATCATCAGAACAAATAATGATAGCAACAATTACAACCCATTGAATAATATGGGAAACCATGAGTTCACATAAATATGAATACACGAATAAATTAAATGCTTGACGAGGAACAGAATATTTACATAGTTTCAAAGAACCTCCCGACAAAATGCTCATTCGTTCCAAAGGTGAAAAGAATAACTCCATAGCGAAGAAGCTTTAGATTTGGCTAGTGGGAGCCAAGTCAAGCTGGTTTCTGTGTCCTTTTGAACTATCCGGGTCATTCTTTGAACATGTCCTTACTTTCTGTCACAACAAGATGTTCTAGACACAGCAAGATGCTCCTTTAGCCCTTGAGCCCCAGCTCAAGAACCGGCCATTTCTTCAAATATCGTCTTAATCCTGTGATCAAAGTGGTCATGATCCGTTACGTGACAGAATGAAATCATGTGCCATCTGATAAGATGCAACAAGAAGACCATTACGTCACTTCTGTGATAATTTGCCAGAGATACGTAACTCAGACACAGCCATGAGGAAACATCAGACAAACTCAAATCGAAGGCAATGCTGCAAAATAATGGCCTGCCGTCTTCAAAATGTCAGGACCCACCAGTGGCCAAGGTGAGGAGTGCAGCTCATTGGTGACGAAAAGCCGGGGGTGTGGGACGCCCCGGCGTGGAATAGGTTACCCCACGAGCACCCAGGAGTATGGCAGGATTAGGGGAGAGAGGAAGGAGGGAGGGTCCGAAGTCCGGGGTGAAAGATGATTGGCGAGGGGAGGACAAGAGATGGGGATGAAGAGAGGGTGTCGTCACGGGGCAACAGGTGCTTCAGAGGGGCAGGCTTTTGACAGGAGAAGTGGCCCTGGAAACAGCATTGATGGAAGCCTGTGCTATGTGGAGAGAGGGGTGGCTTGCCTTGACAGGCCCCCGGGGGGAGTGGGCTCGGTCCTCCTGACAGGCAAGGAGCCTGTGGGCAGAGGGCGGGCACGGGCTGATGACAGTCACCCACCCAGTCCCTGCCGGCCGGGGGCAGGTTCGAGGTCTGAGGTTGGAGCTAGAGCTGTTTCTGGGTGGGGAGTGTTACAGGACAGGAAGCTGTGCCAGAGAGCCGCCCCTCCTGGCACACGGGAAGAGCATTGGGTGACTTGGCCTGAATTTAGCCCTGAGTTTAGGGCAGGCCTAGCAGACAGGGCACATGGCTTGCTGTGCTCAGCCAGGAGTTAGTCAGGCCATGGTGGTCCCAGCACCCATGGGCACCCGACCTGAAGAAGGTTAAAATGCAGCATCCTCACTTAGCCAAGGACTATTCAAAATGATAAGCGTCTCTACGCCAGGAATGACCTAATACCTGGGCCCTCCCACGATCACTGCTTGCTTTCTAAAGCGGTTTCATAAAGCCGTGAACATTGGTGACATGCCCAGTCGTTCACTGGTGGCGATTCTAATCTTCAGTTATAACCTATTTCTTCTTTAAGTCTGTTACTGTGTTTTATGGTCTTTGTGGCAGAAAAAGAAAAGAAAATGGTATTGTGCCACTAAAAACATGTTGCCTGTATAAAACGTTTAGAGAGATGGAAGACGGAGGGCCCAGGTTTTGACGAGTGGCTACGTGACCGAATGAATGGACGCATATCCCACGATCCTCCCTCGGGTCCAGGACAGGGTGGCACTCACTTTGTGCGGACGAATGAACGTAAGCAGGGACTGTGCCCCGGGCTATCAGGCCCACGAATGGATTCTTACCCAGTGACCTGTGTCATTCTATCTGCATCTCTCCACTGGGCAGGCGATGAGCATGAGGTGACTTATTAGTGAGTTCTTGGGTGGGGGTGATGGGGAAAGGTGTATGTGTGGTACCGAGGCTTTAAGGAAGTAATCAGTTTCTAAGACCATGGTCCTTTCACAAGCACTTTATTAATCAGAGGGCCATCAGCTCGCTCAGCCCAGAGAAAGAATTGCCACCTGGGCTTTCCAGACATCGGGGGCCTGCTCTCGGTGTCCCCTCAGGAATCTGCGTCTCCAGGGAATCAGCTGTGTCCTGCCTGCTGAAAGTACTTGTGACCGGCAGTCGTGAGCGCAGCCACCAGCACTATGAACTCGCTGAAGTCCACCTCGGAGTCTCCATTGGCGTCCAGGTCCTTGAGCAGCTTGCCCACAGCGTCCTTTTCCTTTCCACTCTACGGGAGACAGAGGGCCAGCCAGGGTCAGTGATGAGGGTGCCAGAGTGGGGCCTCGGCCTCGGCCAAGCGCCGCTGCAGGGCGGAGGGAGGGAACACTCAGTTTGTGCTGCCTCTGCCGACACGTGGGCTCGGTGCCAGAGCCAGCTGTGTGCAGCAAACCCGCACCTGGAAAGACCGGGTCTCTAAGAGGTCGGGAGCTGCCCTAATCTGTGCTATGCAGGCGGGAGGTTTAATTTTACTTTGATGTCTTGGAAGGGATTGTCTTTGGACTCTATGATGCGCAGAGTACCAGGAAACGCACTCGCCCTTCGCTGACCTCGGGCACCTTGGCTTTGTGGGCGTTGCCTCATTAAAACGCTTCGCGTTCCGTTTACTTCACGCCCATCCTGTGTGGGCACTGACCTAGCCGCTTTACATCAACCTCTAGTCCTCACAACTACCAGGCAAGGGAGGTGCGTCACCCTGCGTCACGGATGGAGAAGTATGGCCCAGGGGCGCGAAGGGACCTGCCGGAGTCACGGGGGAGGAGGGGGAGCCTGGGGTTGAGACCAGGCTGGGAGGGAGAGTCCCTGCTCTCCCCCTCTGCTTGGGCACCGGGCATGGACCCAAGGCCCAGGTCATCTTTGAGAGGCAGGGCGGGGGTCTCCGAGTCTGCTCACGTGACAGAGCGAGAGCGCGCCCCGGACAAGAACAAGGACCGCCACAGCGCAGATCCGAAAAGCAGCAGCAGGGGGCGCTGACGACCCAGCCCCGGAGGCGGCAAATTGTATGGTAATCAGGTAGCGCTGTGGCCTCAGGCGGGACCCTGCAGCCCTCAAGAGGGAGGTGCACGAAGTGTGCAAACGCCGGAGGACACCCAGCATTTATGAAGCTCCGCGGGGCTGGGCGTGGAGGAAAGGGCCGCGGTGGGCGCTGCTGAGCGCGGGGCTTCTCCCACTTCCCGGGGCTTCGGCCCGAGGCCCGGCTTGTGGAAGGGCCCGCGCCCCCTGCCTTTGCCGGGTTCCCCCCCTGTGATTCCACGGAACCCAAGTTTGAGAATCCCTGGCTGAGCCGCTGGTTCTCAAAGCGTGCTCCCAGGAGACTGCCGGCCTGGGGCGGCGTGGTCAGCGAGCATCGAAGCTGGAGAATGTTGCTGTAATACTAAGTTCCGAAGTAAACCGCATATAAATTAGAAACTCACATCTACTCTCGCATGGGTAAAGGCTGAAAGGAAGGACAGGGAGGGTCCGTGTGTGTGTGTGTGTGTGTGTGGGGTGGGTTTCTTCTCTCCACAGTTCTATATTTTTACATTTTCTACCACAAACGTTTATAACTGAGAAAAACAATGAATTAAAAAATATATATCTTCACTGCATTCACATCCAGAGAAAGAGGAACATAATGTACTATAAAATACCGAAATGCTCTGTGTCTTGAAGTGATACTTAAGGCTGAAAACTTCAGGGTTCCATTTTCAAGAATCAGTATCAGCAAAGACCCTTAGAGGGCAGGTAGGTGGAGTCTGGTGGGCGCAGGGGGGAAGGAGGGAAGGGGGAAGGGGATGCGGGGGAGGGAAGACGCGCAGGAGATGGGGGAGGGGAAGAGGAAGAGCAGGAGGCAGAAGACGGTGGGCCCTCTGTTTAGCGCCGTGGGGAGGCCGGCTAGGGAGGCTTCAGGCCCAATGGCTCTGGGCAGACAGGGGCCAAGACCGGACCTCCTCCGGTCCCCATTCCTGTCAGTCTCACTGGGTGCCTGGTCATGGGGGGAGGAAGGTGAGCAAGCAGCCCGTGGGGCAAGGGTGTTTGCGGCTAGCAGCCTTGGAGAGGGATAGTTCTGACTTTAGAGATGGCTTTGGATCTGGTCCCAGTGCCCCCCCCCCCACCCCCCCCCCCCGCCACTCAGGTTCCCACCTCACTCCCTGCCACCAGGTCCCTGTAGAGAAAGAACCCACCGGGGCTCCAACTCAGTTTCAAGGACTGACCTGGCCGCGTCCCCTCCCTGCTCAGAGGTTCCAGAGCCCCAGGCCCTGGGGCAGCAGATCCATCCCTCAGCCTCCGGGGCTGGCCTCCCCTTACTGCTTCTCCACCTGCCCCCTTCCCTTCTCCTTTAGAGCAGGTGCGTCTAGATCTTCTGTCCCTCTGCCTTCCAAGCCACCCCTCCCGGCCCCTCCCCAGTGCGGCCTGGCCCTCTGTGTTCCCTGACCAAGCCGGCCTGCCCCCAGGTGGATCCCCCACCCTGTCACCCAGGACCCTGCACACCACCTGCAGGAAGCCTGGAAGCTCCTTCTCCATGAGCACCTTCAGCTCCCCCTTGGTCAGGGTCTGCTTATTGCCCTCGTCACCCGAGTACCGGGCAAAGACGTCGATGATCATGCCCATGGCGATCTCCAGCTCCGACATGATGCTGGGTCCCGACCGTTGCTCACCGCGGCTGGCTGGCTGGCTGGCTGGCTGAGGAAATGGCCTTCTGTGCGGCCTCTGGGCACTTTATAGGGCCCAGCCTCAAATCGACACAGAGGGTGGGACAATAGGGTGGATTGTTTAGCAAACCCTGCCCCTCCCTGTTCTGCATTGCTCAGTCTGGATGAAACGCTTCCTGGTTCTGTTGTTTGGAAACTTCCTCCAGGCAGGTGGACAGGCCACCATGGGGGGCCCACATTTCACTGTGCTTCCCTGTGTCTCTGGGTTGTCACTGAATTACAATGGTGTCCTCCACCCTGGGGGACAAGTGAGGCTTCTGGGGTAAGCGAGTGCCTGGTGAGTTTGCCGAGTGAGTAATGAATGGGTGGACCTGTCCTCTGACCCCTGTCTGGTGGATATCAGATGGGCCTGGCTCTCAGTGGGTGGACGGAGAAAATGTCTGAGTGAATGAATGTTGGAACGAGGACAGTTAGGCAATTGTCATCCGCTTCTCAAGACACCCTGTGAGTCACAGCTCACACGCCTGGGCCTGCTCCCCGGACCACAGCCGTTACAGGGGTTAGACCTGGTGAAGGCTCGTCTGGGCCTGTGTCTGGAGCACCAGAGTGCAGGGTCTAGGTCAAGTTTGAACCCCGGCCCCTCACTGCCTCTCTCCTCCCCCAGTGGTGGGCACAGCTGGGGGAAGAGTTTGTCACTAGGGAAGGGCACCGACTTGATGGGGGGAGGGGGGAAGGGAAGCAGAGGGGAAGGGGGCGCAGTGGGGTCAAGTGGTGGGGAGAGAAAAATCAGCTACATCCCAGCAGCTTAGCACCAGCCGGGCACTTAACAGGATCAGCTCGACTGACAGCAGCTGATTCTCTCTCAGACATGTCACCTTCCAGGTTTCATGCAAGGAAGGCTCTGTGGGGCCCCGCTGCGGACCCTTTGGGAAGAGCGAAGGGCTAGCTCCGCTCCCTCCCGTGCGGCACTTCCGTCCATGGATGAGATTCGAGGACCCACCAGGCTGACCTTGTCAGCACAGCAGGAGGGGGAGCTCACCCAAGATCCAGACAGAGAGTGTGGAGAGAAGTCAACACGCCCGCCACAGTCAGGAGAGTTTATTAGAAAAGGGGTCACACTCAGAGCGCGGTCTCCTCTCAGGCAGAGGGAGAGGGACGCTGAGAGGGGCCGGGGGTGTTGGGGGAGTCCAGTCTGTCACTCTTTAGTTCCGATTTCCTTTGACATGGACACACAGCGAGGGAGGCGAGGAGTCCGTAGGACACGGAGAGCGAAAGGCCCGCTGGCCGCTCCGGCCGTTAGTCCACAGGTTCCGCACGGTTTTGGCCACGGGGAGTGACTGGCTCGTGGTCCCTGGTTCCCCTGCACAGGTGTGCGGCATGGGCTGTCAGCGATGCCCGCAGAGGCCTCCCTTCGCTCTGCAGACTCCTCCCGGCCTGGCCGCAGGGCTGGGTAGCGCACTGCGTCTCTGATTGTGGCTCGGCTGACACTTTAATTCTCTGCTGTCTCCTCCATTACTCAGAGACAGGGCTGCACTTCCAGGAAAGGGTCACGCTGAGACCTCAGTGTCAGAGGCCCCGTCAGAAGAAAAATGACTCCCGACACTTGTTAAACAGGAGGAAGACTACTCGAGACTATTGCAGTAGGAGTCATTCGTGACTATCGAAATAGGGTAGGAAGGCCAGGCTCAACCCGAACAGGAGCGAGACACTAGGCGTTTGCAGCCAAGGAGCAGAGTGAGGGGGTCGGTGACTGAAAATCACTAGGAGGGAGGATTCTTGCTCGAGGCAGACCAAGGACTTGTACCTGGGAGCGGGGGAGGGGGGAGGCAGGGGACAAGGAGGTCAGTCAGATACCCAGGTGCGGAGTGACTTGGTGATTCTTGCGGGCCGGGCCAGGGGGGCTGGAGACAGGGCCGGCTGCAGGGTGAGGGCTCAGAGGGATCAGGCTAAAGTTTGGTCAGGGAGAAAGTCCATCAGACCCAGAGGACGGCTCCCAGACCGGCTGGCTGGGTGGAGGGACCGAAGATGTCGGGGTGGGGGGCTGAGGCTGCCTCAGCAGTGGCAGCTGCCTCGCCTGGGCCTGGCTGGGCTGGGGGCGGGGCTGACATGTGCCCCGGGAAGGCGCTGCGAAGAGAGGGCTTTGTGGAGCCCGCTGCAGGCCGGGCACAGGGCAGGGGCCGCGTGGGTCTGATCCACGGCGAGGCGCGCTCACAACCTCCATTCCCACGTGTTTGCTAAAAAAGAGGATGCTTTTATCAGAAAAGTTAGTTATGAATGTGTGTTTTTTCCAAACTTTTGTTTTCGGACTTGTTGCAAAAGTCATGCAGGCCCACTCAGAGCCCTCCCTTGTTAGAGATCTTTGTCAGGATTTAAAAAAGAAGTGGTTGGGTCATCACTGTCCCAGCGAACACAGATGGGGGACGACGCCCGGGTACCGGCCTCAGCCGGCAGTCTCCACGTGGGCAGACAACTAACTTCCAGACCAGGTCTCAACTCCATTAAAAATTTAACAGAAATTGCATTCGCTAGAAAGCGTTTCTTCCCAAAAGGAGACTGTGAATTGCTTCGTGCAAAAAAGCCTCTTTCCTCCCTGACAGGTTGGGGTTTTTTTTTTCCCAACCCCCAGGAGTCGCTGGTGCCGGGGTCTCCTTTACAGATTCTGTGGGGTCCTGGGGTAACAGGAGCAACAGCCCAACAGCAGACTAGGAAGCTGCAGGATCTGGGGGGCTGTCACCTTCATGGGCCCAGGCCCCCGGGAGCTGGGAGGGGACTGATACTGGACCACACGCCTGACGGTTCGGAAGGCCGAAACACAGAACGACAGGGTTTGGGGTAAGGAAGGTTTTATTTTCAACCGAGAAGATGGGAACCTTAGTGTTGCCTCAAATCCATCTTGCTGGCTGGACCAGGCCAAGGGGCCTTAAGGGGCTGGGGCGTGGGGGGACAGGTGTGAGGAAGCGCTGGAGGGGCAAGTTTTAGCTGGAGAAGCCTTGGAATTTGGCCATTTATGGTAAAGGGGCATCAGCACCATATCTTCCTGGACAATGGACCCTCAGCTTCGGGAAGGGTTCAGGTGTTTGAGTTCCAGTCACATCCCAGTCCTTAGGCTCCGGAACTTTGGTTTCAAGCGCAGCTGGAGGCCAAAGTTCTCTTCTGTGCTCGCTTTGGCTGCATGAGCCACAGTCCTGGTCTGTTGTCTCTGGAAAACAACTCAGTGTCTTGTCAAACAAAACAGGACCACTCCAAGCCGGTTTTGTGGTCATAGGGTGTCTCCTGCTGGCTCCGGCATGGACGTCCTGGGCGGGCACGGCAAGTGCTTCTGCGCTCAGCACGGATGCCCTGGCCCTGCTCACGCTCCCTCGTAACTAGGAGTTGGTGCTATGTGGCCAGGCAGGACGGAGAGATCAGAGACCTTGCCCTCGACAAGGCCACATGCCTTAGTAGGGCCTTAGGCTCCCCCGAGGTCCTGCTCCCGTCACCCACTGCCTGCTAGCTGACCCAGACAGCTGGGCACTGGGCCCCTCCCATGTCCAGCTCTGACACTGGAACCGGAATAACCGGTTCCCACCACGTTAGGGCAAAGAACCACCGAGCACAAAGGGGCGTGCGCACCACCCAGGAGCCCAGGACGTGCCCTGCCTCTGCCACTGCCCCCGGGATGGACGGGCAGGAAGTGTGTCCTGTGGGTCCGGGCCTGGGGCAGGGCGGGGCGGGGTGGTTCCGGGAGAAGCCGTGTGTGGTGGGGTGGGCGAGGCGAGGCCTGGTGGGAACAGCTCTCTAACTTCCGGAATCCAGGTCAGACGAGGCATCTGAGAGGGACATCTGTGCTCAGCAAACACGACCACAGGCCCCTCATGCGTGGCACAGAGCCTGGCCAGCGCAGGCCCAGACCACGTTGGTGCAGCAAGTTCATAGGTCACCAGGTCCCTGCACTGGGCTGGGGACGAGAGGGGCAGTGCAGGATGCGGAGACTCAGATCCTGACCTCAGGGGGTCCCGGGCCAGAGAGGTGGCCGAGGGAGGGGAGAAGCAGAGGGGAGAAGCAGAGGGCCAAGGATGGAGACTGCAGGGGGAGCGGGGCCCGGAGGAGGCAGCGCTTTGGGATGGGGTACAGCCAAGGCACAGAGGCATGGAGAACGGACACTTTGTGGGGATGGGAAGTTGGGTTGGGCTGGAGAGGGGAGGGCAGAGCCCAGGCAAGGCCCTGCAGGTGGCCTCGTGGGACCTGATACCACGGGCCTGGGCCTTATAGCCGCGGCCGCACGGCAGAACTACTGGGTGGCTTTAAATGCCAGCTGCCCGGGCCCCATCTGCTGCTGACTTCGTCGGCTGGGCTGGCCCAGAGCTCCCCAGGTGACCCCTCTGTGCAGCCAGCTTAGGATCAGCGGTCTGGTCTTCAGCTGTGTTGAACTGCCCTTTTGAGGCCCACTCGGCAGCTGGCCTAAGACTCGGAGGAGGAGGAGGAGGCCGGAGGCAGGGAGGCCAGCGAGGAGGCTGCGCGGGAAGGAGTCCTCCCGGCCATGCCTGGTTCCAGGGTCCTGCAGCCACCTGCCCACCCGGGAGCAGTGGAGGCCCCGGCCGGGAGCGGAAAAGAGAAGGAAGAGGGGCCTCGCCATCTGTGCGACCTCCACGCTTTGCAGAAGGGGAAACTGAGGCACAGGCAGGGACATGAGTGAACCAGCCCTGGCTCGCTGACCCCTCTACTCACTGTACACGGCTCCAGGATCAAACTGGTTTTATCCTTGATAACATCTCAAATATTTGGTGAGGGAGGAGGTGAGGGTTGAGAAATCGAGTTCCTCAGGGACAAGCTGAATGTCAGGGGTCACATACCATGAAGCTGTGACGGCAGGGGCCTCGCCCTGCCCCGGGCACATAGCTGCTGGTGAGCCCGGACCCCGGAGCGGCCATTAGTGAACCTTTCTTCAGGCAAGCATGCTAACCAGCCTCCCTACCCGCTCCTCCCTCCCTGCTCCGGCCGTGGCCGGCCGTCCTTGGAGCTTCGCGGCTGGCACCTGCATAACTCCAGCTCCTGCCTGTGACATCGCATGGCCTCCTTCTCTGTGTGTCTGTGACTCTGTTCGGGACGCCAGCCATACTGGATTAGGCGCCCACTCTACTCCAGCATGACTGCGTCTTAACTCACTCCATCTGCAATGACCCTGCTCCCCAATAAGGTCCCTGAGGTTCTGAGAACATGCATTTTGGGGGAGACACGTGCCTGACCATGAATGCTGACATTGTAGAAAATCTCGGGCTGACTCCACTTTGATTCCTGTCTTTTGCTTGCTGTGTGACACCATGGACAAGTCCTGCAACCTGGGATCATGTTCTATGAATGGTGAAAATAATCGTTACCCCTCAGAGGCACAGAGAGAATTCAAGGGTGGGGAAGATGCAGGATTATCTGTGGCTGAGCACGTAGAGCCCCAGAGGGTGCGGGACCCCCACAGCACTCAGCACGGATTCCCACGCCTCTCCCCTCTCTCCCTTCCGCGGTTCCCGGCTGCCTTCTCTGTGCCAGATGCTCCAACTGTGTCTGGACACTGGGAGTCCATCAGTGACAGGACACTGTCATGCCAGAGGCCCATGGGAGCCCCGAAGAGCGGCTAACCCCGCCCGGAAGGACAGGAAGCATTCTGGAGGAGGTAGGTGGTGCTTAGGATGAGACTTGATTAAAGGGGCTTGTTTAGATGAGGGGTCCCCAAAGGGTGTGGTCCCCACGGCCGC